>NW_025860839.1:217092-296070 GCF_002878395.1 Capsicum annuum
GTCGATGGTACATTGTTGCATCCTCGAATTTTTAAATATCTCAGAAAGATGCGTATGTCGCATTCTTTAATTAAGACAAATATTTTAAATTTACCTAAATTTTGTTTAATATTAAAAACATTGATTTAATTTTATGTAAATTCGTAATAATTTATCTGTTTGAAATGCTACTTAATTTTAATAATATTCTTAAATAATATTTAACTAAGATTATTAATTAATTTAACAAAAATGATTATCAAGTTTCATTATTGATAATGAATAAATAAAATAATAATTAAAATACATAAAATAAAACAAAATAAATATATAAAACTTCCCTGATCTATTAACATGATATTTTCAACGACTGGAAAAAAAAGAGACGCACTGATGGTGTAAAAAAAAAGAATCACACAGATGATATTTTCACCGACGAAGGATCGCCGATTTTAACGAAAATGGGTTGGGAAAGGTGTTGCTGGTGGGATTTGATGCAAGGAAGAAGGGGGAAGGAGACTCTGGTTTTAACGGCCAGTGGTGAAAGTAGGTGACGCATTCCGGCAAAGGAACGATTCCCGGCGGGCAGCGGTGGGGAGTGGCAGCCGGAATTTCGTTAGTGTTGGGCTATTAAGGAGCGCTGGCAATGGGCTTTCTCTCCGGCGAGAAGTTTTTGGCTAGATCTGGCCTTCCTATGGTGCAGCAGGGGGTGGGAGAATGGGAGAAGAAGGCGACGCGGGTGGTTTGGTGGCTAGATGGTTTCACAAATTAATGTACGTGTATGCATGTTTCGGTGGGTAGGAGTGTTTTCCTATAGTTTCAGTTTGAAATAGGGGCATGACAGTGATATGGTAATGGCAGATTTGGCATATTCCAGTGGAATTTTGCCAAAAAAATTTGGTTGGAATGGGTTTTTATGTTTTCCCTTCACTTGCTTGCCGATTCCGATATCACCGTCGATTTATACCTAAACCTCATCTTTTCTGATTTTGTTTTTGTACTAAGATTGACTGTTTGTTGTGTTTTTTAATGGGTTTTCAGTGAGTTTTTCGTTAGATTATTCAGAAATAATAAATTTTTATCTTACCTTTTTTAACTTCATATCTCTCCCGTTATCTATTCCATTTTTATGGTGTTGAATTCAGTAAGGTATGTGCGAATGGATATCGTTTGTTTGTGATATGTATAAATTGACGAGTTACTGCTTATATGAGTGTGAATTAATGTGTGAATGAACTATTTTGTGATAGAATGGATTCTGTGCCTATTTTTTTTTCTCTTCCATTTTTTTTGTTCTAAATTTAACTCAACAGTATTAACACTCAGTGGCTTAATATACAACACATAATAACAAATAGATTCATCTAATAAATTGAGAACACATACTGAATAATATATAGCAATTATTTAAACAAAGTTTATTCATGTTTTGGTTCCTAATAAAATTTGTACAATAAATAACGTAGGATTAAAAAGGAACATGTGTGATGAATTAAGCAGAAGAAAATACGAAATCATCACAGATAACTCGAACGAAACTCTCACTTTTGAATCTTCACTCTTTTTTTTACTTCCATTGTTTTCTCACTTTTCTCTCTATATTTTGATGTTTTTCACTCTGTCAAAGTTTCTAATAATGTAGTCTCTGTGCCTGTATTATACTTTATTTTTTTGGGGGGGTGGGTAAGTCCTTAAGTAGCAGGATTCTGGGGAGGGGGGGTGATACGAGAATGACCACAGAGATGGACATATGTGAGATGTATTGAACCCGAGACTTGGAGCATGCAAGTGAAGTGCAAAGGATGTCCTAAATAGTCTCCCAGACAGTCCACAAACTACACCCCAAGGACACCTAAAGTGAAGCCTTTGACTAAGGGGTCTTTTGGACATTTCACATAATTTTTGTAACCTACTATAAATAGAATATGTTAGGTCATTTACTACTTATACTTTGATGATATTTGTAAGTTGTATAACTCTTTGAAAGACAAATCCTCTCTTCTCTTTAGGAGGCAACCCGAAACTTGGGTGATACTAGTGTGGAATCACTAGTGTTGCATTCATGGCTTGAGACATTGGTGTTTAGAGGATGTAAACTCCCTCTTGTGTCAACGTAGGAGTTAGGTTAAATGTTTTGTGTAGTGTTAAGGGTCCAAGAGTATCACATGTTCTTGGGTTCTTAAGATTATACCAACCAAGGTCTAACTATCTATCCTTTGTTCCTTTTATTCTAGTGATCATTTGTACTATTTTGTTCTTGATTCTAGGGAAGTCGTGAGGTGTTGTTACAATATCATGGTGTTCGTCTTCTTGTTGTGTAACTTGGCTTGGTTGTTGGCTGCCTTGGAGTGTTAAACACCTTGTAATCTCTTCATTCTTTCTCTTGTTTGTTGAATCCGAGAGTGGTCTCCAAAAAGGTCCTCGAATCCTTAAGATTAGTAGACTGATTTGGAGTGTGTTTGTGACCTTCCTTGTTTGTCTTGTATCATTTGGTATCAAAGCTCAAGGCTTGATTTTGTTCTAACAAAATCAATCTTGGGAAGATCTTACCAAAGTTAGAAATATTGTGTTATTGTTGGACCTTGGTCTAAACTTGTAGTCTTGTGGTGTTGACTTGGCCAAGAGTTTTGTGACTAGATCTAGTATATTTTTGCTTTTCTAGTATGTTTCTAGTGTTGGTTTCTTTCTCACTAACACTAAAAGTATCTAGATCTAAAGTTTAGCTTATAATATTGACTAATGTTATAGTGACTTGAAGTTGGCCGTTTGTTGAAGATTGGTAGACGATTGGTGTTGTTTTGTTCTTGAGAAGTTATTGTTATGTTCTTGAAGATTGTTATTGTGTTCATCTTGTTTATCGCCTAGTCTTATAACTTAAACTACAAAAGGTGCAAACTTGATTCAAAAAGGTGAAGATAAAGTTGTAAAGTTTGTTGGTGAGAAGACTTGAACCATCACTTCCTAGACTTGACATCAGCTTTTTCAACTACTATACTTAAATCAAGGAGCCTTGTTTGGTCGAACTAGTACAAGTCAAGATCATCTTTTTTCTTTTATAATAAACTTACAAAAGACTCAAGACTTATACTTTCTCTCCAAAACCAATTGCCTTTCATTCTAAATTGTGTGAAGGTTAAAAATTTCAGATTTGTGACTAAGTTGTGTGGGCCCGAGACAAATTGCATACTTCCACATCACCACTTGCTACTATTCACATCAATAATTAAGCTCAAATTTGGATTTTTATAGTTTCTAACTGTTGATTCTTGGTTTCATTAGTTGATCCTAGAACTAATTAACAAACTAGTAAACTCTTACTAGATTGTCAATTAGTCCTTTGCATCCATTGTTCGTGTCTACGTTATTTTATACTTTTCTTGTTTATGAATCTTATAATTTCTCGATTCAAGTTTGGACATCATTTCCTTGAGTCTTCAAACAAAGAATCTATTCCGACTAAGAAGTAGACTCACCCCTCGACTTATCATAAACTACAAACTGACTTGGAACACTTGTGAATCCAAGTTGATACGATCAAGTGAGTAAGAGTGTGGTGAGGTTTTTCCAAACTAACTTGTGCTTTGCTTTGTAGGGTTGTTCTTTTATTTTATTTTCTTTTTAGGTACAATTACAAGGGAACCCGCGACTTCAACCTCTCAACCCATGGAAAATAAAGCCACCAATGTCATTTGGTCCTACCTTACACTATGTCCCGAGACCTAGCTATGGAAAATAAAAGGTTGGATCGTATGTTAGGTCAAAGGGAGCAAGTGGGATTCCCGGACACACGTCAAGAGAAAGTTCGTAGCTCATGTGAGCTACAAGGTAAAAATGCTATCCCCTACACTCTTATGAACTTAGTATGATGTGTTGTGGCTAGTGGGAGCCAAGTAGGTGTAGTTGCGGCTTTGCCTAGGGTAGCTCAAGTCATCCTTTTGTGATACTCTTGGTGATGTTAGTTCGCGGCAGGACCAAACTCTTGTTGTAAGTACACAAGCACTAGTTGATCCTTTAGATGACGAAATTGATTCTTCTCGCAAGATTAATTTGTGTCCATCTAGTACTAGCCCTTATAACTTGAGAAAGACTCCATTACCAATTGACGAGAGTATTCACACACTAGTTGACCCATGTGCGAGCCAAGGTGAGTCTATGTTGGTATGTGAGTTGCCGACAACTATTGAGGATGTGAATGAAGATCAACTTACTCATGAATGTATTCCACTACTTGAGCATATGTGTGGTGTGCTTGAAAAATCTCAAGTTAGTAATGGTGTTTATAGGGTTGATCTTGATGGTTCACGTGACTCTTTGAACATCTTGTGTGGTAAAAGCCTTGCTACTAGTTTTGTTCATAAAGATCATGTGTATAGAAATGTTGTAAGTGATGGCATATGTCTTTTTGAGGTAGGACTTCTAGTCCATATCTCTCTATTCTTGAATATTAATCTTCTCTTAAAGGAAAATGTCATGCGTGATTGTGGGAGTGACATTCTACGGGAAGGAAGGGTTAGCCTTGGCTTAGACCCTTGGCTACTTCTCCCATCTGACCCCGGCACTCTCTCGAAATGTGGGAATTTCTACATTTCCCACTTGATACTTGGTCAAGACAACAAGTAATGTTTGATTGGGGTTACTAATGAAGGAAGGCAAGGTTATTTCTTACCTCTTTTTGTTGATGATGACTCTTCATTTGTGCCATTTATACTAAGGTTTTCATGTTCAACACAAAGGACCCGTGGGTATACTCCATGTTTGTCCCACCTCTGCATGGCATGTGATGCATATATTTTCCTATTCCTAATCCTCATGTCATGAGGATATCTTTTTTGTTTGTCCTTTTTTTAATTTTGCAAGGAGCGGATTCGAGGTCGAATTCTTTTTAAAAAAGGGGAGGATGATATGAGAATGACCACGGAGATGGACATATGTGAGATGTATTGAACCCGAGACTTGGAGCGTACAAGTGAAGTGAAAAGGATGGCCTAAATAGTCTCCAAAATAGTCCACAACCTACACTCCAAGGATACCTAAAGTGAAGCCTTTGACTAAAGGGTCTTTTGTACATTTCACACAATTTTTGTAACCTACTATAAATAAAATATGTTAGGTCATTTACTACTTAGACTTTGATGATATTTGTAAGTTGTGTTACACTTTGAAAGAAAAATCCTCTCTTATCTTTAGCAGGCAAACCAAAACTAGGGTGATACTAGTGTGGAATCACTAGTGTGTATTCATGGCTTAAGATGTTGGCGTTTAGAGGAGGTAAAGTCCCTCTTGTATCGACGTAGGAGTTAGGTTAACCGCTGTGTGTAGTGTCAAGGGTCCAAGAGTATCACATGTTCTTGGGTTCTTAAGAGCATACCAACCAAGGTCTAACTATCTATCCTTTATTCCTTTTATTCTTGTAATCGTTTGTATTAGTTTGTTCTTGATTTTAGGGAAGTCGTGAGTTGTTGTTACAATATTATGGTGTTCTTCTTCTTGTTGTGTAAGTTGGTTTGGTTTTTGGCTGCCTTGGTGTGTTAAACACCTCGTAATCTCCTCATTCTTGCTCTTGTTTGTTGAATTCGAGAGTGGTTTCCAAATAGTCCTCGGATCCTTAAGATTAGTTGACTGATTTGGAGTATGTTTTGTAACCTTCCTTGTTTGTTTTGTATTTGGGGGGGGGGGGGGGGGGGGGGGGAGTTAGCCGAGAACAATTATTTTTTAAGGGGAACACTTAATAGGCAGAAGGAGAGGGGATTTTTTTTTTAATTTTGAATTTATTTATTTTTTATTTTTATTATTTTTAATAGAAGATGATAATATTAAATAAAAATAATAAATAAATAAAATAATAGAATAATAAATATAATAAATATAATAATAACTAATTAATTTTCATATTTAAGAAAATACAATAAATGTTTAGAAATAGCCAAAAATAAATATAATTAAGATAGTAATAAAACTACTAGCTTATTTATTTAAAATTAAAAAAAAGGAAAATATTTTTGAATTTTTGTATTATTTATTTTAAAAAAAATTTCAACAAAATTAAAATAAAATATTCCAAAACTAACTTTATTTAGTTATGTATTTTCTAACTAAAAATTTATTAAAAAAAAATAAGAATTAAAATAATATCGGGTCAAATATAAATATTTAATATTGGAAAATAAGTTAAAATTTGGGAGAGGATCAAAAATCACGTGTCTATATTTTTTCCCCTCTTTATTTGGAATCTCAAAGAGTTTTCATATAAAGAAGTAGACAAGATATGATTTTTGACCCTCCAATTATTCTAAAGGTAAGGATAAAATAAAAATAAAATTAAAATACAAGAAAATATGTAACTGAGTCTTGGTTTTGGACCTCCGACCTATCCCGGATTATAAGAAAATCAGGTCACATATAGTTCAGAATTAAACAGTTGAGAGAAAGAGTTAAAGGTCGAGTGAGGTTCCATCAAGTTTCCGGTTAACGACTTCTGCTTTTTACATTCAAATGACTAACAAAAAATAAAAAATGAAAATACAAATACAAAATGCAATTTCTCTTGAATTTTAATTTGAATCTTCATGAATTAAATTTTAAAATTCACCCAATTCTTCATGAGGGCTCCTGATTTGTTATTTCTTCACGTTGTTCTTTAGGCCGATTCCTGGACTTGCTTTTTCTCCTCCCAGTTTTTTAGGCGGGCTCCTGGACTTACTTTTTCTTTACCCTGTTCTTCATGCGGGCTCTTGGACTTACAACTTCTTTACCCTGTTCTTCAGGAGGGCTCTTGGACTCAAAGTAAATAGTGAAACAGAAAAATAATATCCCATTCTTTAGAAGGTTCATGAGCAAAAAATAAATTTCCATTATTCAAGAGGGCCTTGAGCATAAAATAAATTTCCATTCTTCAGGAGGGTCCTCAGCATAAAATAAATTTCCATTCTTCAGGAATGTCATGAGCATAAAGTAAATTCCCATATTTTATGAGGGTCCTGAGCAAAAAGTAAATTATCATCCTTTACCCATACTTTTTTTTTAATTTTTCAACATTTTCATTTTTTCATATTTTCATTCATCATTTTTTTTGCCCCAGTTTGTATTGGGAAAATTTGTGTGTTTCACCAAATCTTAATGTTTTGAAAAATATAGTGAAAGAATAATCGAAACTTGAAATAGTTTTAGTAAGTACGTCTTGCAAAGAGTAAAATTTACCCTAACCAAGATCCAGCATCGTGTGCTGTAACCATGCTTCTTGCATTGACATAAGTGCGGAATTGCATCCTCTATCTGAAAACGTTAATGTGAAAAAGCATATCCCATCTCTATTTTAAAAAAAGAAAAATTGTGAGTTTTAAAACATGCGGTGGTTGGTTTGTGGCATTTGTCTTTTGAAGCGATCACTCTTGCATTTTCCATGCTCAACTCCTTTTTCAATCCTTGATAAAGATTTGTTGACTTATCATACTTTCGTCCCAATTTTTGACTACTGAGACTCTCAATTCAAAGCATATTACTCTTGTATGATGTTTTCGGGTTTAACTACAATGCACCTTTTATCTTTTCATGAGTCCAAAATTGTCAGATCACAATTATTCTGAGTACTTTATTTTACTTTGAAAGGTTATCTTTGTGCGTCAACCTTTGGTCTCGCTTTGTATCATTGATGAAGTTGGTGGAAATTTTAGAGTCTTTTCTCATTTGACTTGACGTGAATTTGATTCAAAAACACACAAAAGATGACAATAATTTTTCATTTAACGACAAAGACACAAAGAATAATCAAAATAAAAAAAAAAGATAATAAGCATCTCTTTTCAAAACAAAAAGGAAAACTTATCCAAACGTGAAAACCAATTCTTGTGATTATGATATTCATTTTGAATCAAACAACCAGATCTACCCAGACCAATCATTACAACTTTTGCCCACTTATTGAGTTTGATATGGAGCCATTCTTCAACATGCTCCCTCTAGATCACAATCCTCTTTTGGCTAATGGCATTTCAGTGAATTTTTGCCAACAAGCCTATCTTATTTTCATTTCTTTCTCAACTTACAGTCACCTTATGGAGCCCATATGGGTTTTCAGCAATAAGACTCTCTCATTTCAATATTGTCACAACTCACTGTCGCCTTATGTTGCCTAAAAGGGTTTTTACCAATAAGACTCTCTCATATTTATTTTTCATTTATTTTTTTATTTTTTTTATTCTTAAAGAAAAATGACACCCAAAATATGAAATATCATGGACCCATAATATGTTTAACCTTGACATTCTCAAAGATTGATCTGAACGTCTTTCTTTGGTTGTAACTTGGCTTTTGGAAAGGGTTAGAAAGAAAGGGTGGCATGAGGCTCAAAAATTTACATGACATTGGGTGAAGCATACAACTTTTGGAATCGACTTTTTAAAGAAATAAATTTTTTTCTAGTTTTATTTCAGTCTGGGCAACTTGAATTTTCTTTTGGTTGGACTAAAGCCTAGAGTAGGGCTGCCTACGTATCTTGTCATAGCAAGAATCAGGTCAAACGTAGTTCATAAAAGTCATTCTCTTTATTAATTTTGTTTTTTTATCATCAACATAATTTTTAATATACTTATTATTATTCTTCCCTTTTTTTACTTTAATTCAATTCGAAAAGAGGGGTACGAAAAAAGATAAAAGCTCAAAAGGGGTAAGCAAAAGTTGATTTATTATTCGGATAGTAGAACAAAATGCCTTCTTCACTTCAATCTTTTAAAATGTAAGTACAAAACATACATAACATAATTGTACATGAATATCATACATAATATCTTTTAACTGCGTCAGCATTGATCGACATTCCTTCTATTTTGCCTCCTACATCAGTCAAATATAATGCGTCATTAGGTAATAATTTCTTCACCATGAATGGTCCTTGCCAATTAGGATAAAATTTTCCTTTGACTTCAATCAAATGGGGGAGGATGTGTCTTAACACTAACTGACCAGCTTCAAAATATCTGTGATGAACCTTTTTTGTTGTATGCCTATGCCATTCTCCTTTGGTATTGGCCCATTGATCATCATCAATTTCAGCTTTCACAACTACTCTAAGAGATGGAATCTCAATCTCTGGATATATAACTATTTATGTTTCGTACACCAACGAGTAAGGAGTTGCACCAATTGAAGTCTGAACTATAGTGCGATAACTCAACAAAGTAAAAGACAACTTTTCTTGCCATTGTCACAATCCTTGCACCATTTTGCAAAGTATTTTCTTTAGGTTCTTGTTGGCAGCTTCCAAAACACCGTTCGTCTTCGGGCGATAAGAAGTTAAATTTCAATGCATAATCTTAAATTGCTGACACACCTCTAGCATCAAATGGCTGTTGAGATTTGTAGCATTATCCGTGATAATTATCTTTGGAATGCCAAACCGACAAATGATGTTGGAGTGAACAAAATCGACCACTGCTTTCTTGGTCACAGACTTAAAAGTTACTGTTTCACCCACTTCATGAAGTAATCAATGGCTACCAAGATAAACCTATGTCCATTTGAGGCCTTCAGGTCAATTGGTCCAATTACGTCCATTCCCCGTGCCATAAAAGGCCATGGAGCAGTCATTGTATGCAACTCAGATAGAGAAGAATGTATCAAGTCCCCGTGTACCTGACATTCATGACATTTACGAATGAAACAGATGAAATCTCGCTCCATGGTGAGCCAATAATAACTTGCTCGAAGAATTTTCTTTGCCAAAACATACCCGCTCATATGTGGTCCACAAATCCTAGAATGTACTTTAGTCATCATTTTTGAAGTTTTTCTAGCATCTATGCACCTTAAGAGTCCTAAATTTGGAGTCCTCTTACACAAGATTCCCCCACTTAGGAAAAATTCACTAGACAAATGTTGAATAGTTCTCTTTTGGTTACCATCGGCATGTACAAGATATTTTTTAGTCTGAATGTATTCTTTAATAACATGGAATCACGATTCCCTATTTAGTTCTTCTTCCACATTACAATATGCATGTTATTAAATATTTGTATATGTAAGGGGTTGATATGAGTCTTGTCAGGATGTTGGAGCATCGAAGATAAGGTCGCTAAAGCATCAACAATCTCATTATGAGCTCTAGGAATATGCTTGAACTTTACTGATACAAATCGTTGACAAAGATCCTGCAAACAACCTCAATATGGTAGGAGTTTTGAATCACGAGTTTTCCAATCTCTTTGAGTCTCCTAAAACCAACAGTTCTTAGACATCCATGGCAATAGCTAGCCCCAAACCCAGAATATAAGCTTCATATTCTTCCAAATTATTGGTATAGTAGAATTGAAGTTGGGCTATTATAGGATAATATTTCCCTAATTTAGGAATAAGAACTGCTCTTATCCCTACTCCTTTTACATTAGCTTCTCCATCAAAGAACAACCTCCAACCTGAGTAGTAATCATTAGAAATAACCTCTTTAATATATAATACCTCTTCATCCAAAAAATAAGTCCTTAATGTCTCATATTCTTTATCAATAGTATTTTAATCCAAATTATCTGCTAAAGCTTGAGCTTTCATTACAGTGCGTGTCACATAGATAATATCAAACACTGTGAGTAGCTTCTGCCATTTTGCGAGTCTGCCTATGGACATAGGCATCTAAAAAATATACATTAAGGTATCCATACGGGAGATGAAGTAATTAGTGTAAGAAAAAAGGTAATGCTTCAAATTTTATGCTACCCAAGTTAAGGTGCAACATATCTTTTCAAGAAGAGTGTACTTAGCCTCATAAGTAGTGAACTTTTTGCTAAGGTAGTAGATGGCCTATTATTTTCTGCTTGTGACATGATGTTGACCCAATACACAACCAAAAGAATTTTCTAACACATACATATACAATATCAAGGGCCTGGCTGGCTCTAGGGGAACCAAAATAGGCGGATTCGACAAGTACCTCTTAATTCTGTCAAATGCTTCTTGACATTCTTCAGTCCATCACAGGTTGTTGTAAGTTGGGCAATGAATTTATTAATATCATTAAACCTTCCAAGTAAGGTCATCACCTCCATTTTTTTCTTTAGTTGAGGCAGATCTTGAATAACTTTTATTTTTGAAGGATCTAACTCAATGCCACGTCGACTGACTATGAACCCCAAGAGTTTCTCAAACGGAACTCCAAATACACATTTTGTTGGGTTAAGTTTGAGATCATACCTTCTAATCATTTCAAGTAATTTTCTTAGATCTTTGATATGGCCAGTCCGCTCTCTTGATTTAATGATCACTTCATCTACATAAACCTCAATCTATTTGTGCATCATGTCATGAAACATTGAAGTCATTGCCCTCATGTAACTTTCCCCAGCATTCTTTAGTCTGAAAGGCATAACTCAGTAACAATATGTCCCCTATAACGTGATAAATGATGTCTTTTTCACATCTTTTGGATCCATAATGATCTGGTGATACCCCGCATAACAATCTACAAAAGACGCAAGATCATGTTTGTCAAAATTATCCAATAAAATATGGATATTGGGAAGTGGAAAATTATCTTTTGAAATTTCTTTATTTAGATCACAATAATCAACACACATCAAAACTTTGCCATCCTTCTTTGGAATAGGGAAAATATTCACCAACTAAGTAAGATGTTGAGCCACCTGAATGACTTTAGCCTCAAGTTGCTTTGTGATTTCCTCTTTGATTTTTACACTCATATTAGTTTTAATCTTACTTAAATTTTCTTGAAAGGAGGGAAAGCAGGATCAATTGGCAACTTATGAACTACCAAATCAGTGCTCAAACTGAGCATATCATTGTAAAACCATGCAAAGATGTCTTTGTAGTCAGTCAAAGCTTCAATTATAGATTTATTTTATTGTGGTTGAGCATGTACACTTATCTTAGTCTCCCTAATATTTTCATCATCTACTAAATTGATTGCCTCAGTTTCATCCTAATTGGGATTTGACTTATTCTCAAACTGTTTGAAATCTTTGCTTATATCCTCCATTAGATTGGTTTTTTAAGTCTGGTTGGCAATTCTTCATGCATGTCATATCATTAGAATCGGCATAGAAAGAACTGTACGATAGAAAATAAATAAGTAAATATTGGACATAAAATAAAACAAAGGGAAACTGTACTTTATTAAAAACAAATATAGAAAGAGTTTTAACCTAAAACACCAAGTTAAATATCTTAATTACAATCCTAGAATGATTTAAATTATAGAAAAAAAAATAAACTACCAATACTAGAAGAAAAATAAAGAAACTATCAAAACTCCTTCATAGTAGGGAGAGGAGTGGCCACCCAATTGTTAAGCTGGACATCAGGGCCAATAAACTGCATATCTTCATTACTGGTACCTTCCCCAATTTCTACCATATCAACTTTAATAAACATGTTCTTGAAAAAGATGATCAATTTTGTATCATCATTATTCATTCACTCTGCAGTTGGTAACATGGAAGACCCAACAACTCTGACTTTGATGAAATATTCGTAGCGTGATGGTATCGGCTTGGTAAGTGACCAGGACTCTTTCTTACTCTTTTTAGCTTTCTTTCTATCCTTAAAAGTAGGCTTATATCCCAAACTAAAGGTACCAAGGTTCTCATAGAGGTTTACTGGATGACCTCTTCCTTGTAAAAATATCCCTAGACCTTTCCCTCATTTAAAACCATACTTCAATATTTCATTCACTACCATAACAGATGTTAAGGACAGTCGTGGTCTTGTAATGAGATTCTCCTTGAGGATATGCTCAATAGCCACTACTTCAGAGGCTTGATAAATTAGCACTCTATCTATAGCATCTATTTCAATGGAGGAAACGAAGTATTCTTTATACTTGGACAAGTCTTCTTCTCCATGAACCACTATTTTTTGCCTGTCGTGTTCAAATTTAACCATTTGGTGTAATGTTGATGTGACTGCTCCAGCCCTATGAATCCATGGCCTACCCAACAATATATTATATCAAGTATCAATGTTCAACACTTGGAAATCCATGGAAAAATCCACAGTCCCTATTGTCAATATGAGCTTTATTTCACCAATAGCATAGATTTTTGACCCGTCAAAACCTTTGACACACACATTGTTAGGTTGGATCCTTTCCATATTAACATTCAACTTTTGCAAACTTTACATAGGACAAATGTTAACAGCTGATCCTCTATCAATCGACACTCGAATGATGACAGAATTCTCATATTTTATGGTAATGTAGAGAGCCCTGTTATGTCCAGTACAATCTACAGGCAATTCGTCATCTGAAAAAGTGATCTTATTTACATCAAAGATCCTTCCAAAAACTTTTTCCAGATGATTCACCTTAATTTTACTTATAATACATGCCTCATTAAGAATCTTCATTATATCCTTACGGTGATCTTCTGAATGTATCAATAAAGACAACATAGAAATGTGTGCTAGGGTCTTCGTCAGCTATTCTACAACAGAATATTCTGGCAATTTCATTTTCTTTAAGAATTCTTCAGCTTTTTCATCAGTAACTGGCTTCTTGAATGTCATTCATTCTCAATTGCCTTGTTTATTCTTTCTTAACTTTACTGGGGCATTACATTTTCCAGATCAGGTTAATCCCCCTACTTTATCCATATCTTCAATTAATTCTTTTCCATTATGCATTACCACAATGCCATCATAGTTCCTTGGGAACGCCTTGGTATTAACCACAGGCAGCTATGACACTGGTTTAATAACAATAGGAGCTATAGGAGCTCTTTTTATAATGAAAATAGGTTTAGTGGGTATTCCAGGAACAATGAGCTTTGGTTTGACACGACCTGACCCAGCATTTTCTGGAATCTTTTTCTCTATGACCAAGGGAGAATTCGATGATTCAGGCTTTGTTATTACCTCCTCCACTTTTGCATGTTTTTCTTTCATCAAATCTACAACATTTTCTAATTTTTCCAAATCAGTTTTAATTTTAATGACCGACTTGAAGGAAATCAAAGCATCTTCACCACTGGGTATCACTCTAAGAATGTTTGTTTCATTATGATCTAGCAATGGATTTTGATTAACATTCGAAGTATCTAGACTTTGTAATATGATCTACTTTGTGTCAATTATCTCTTGAATGGCTCTTTTCAGATACCAACATTTTTCTATGTCGTGCCCTAGGGTATCAGAACAGTACGCACATCTTCTGGAATAATCCAAGTTTTTCATGGAGGATTTGGAATCCTTCTAGCAATTGGGCTTACAACATTCATATCTATCAATGTTTGAAACAAGCTTGAGTGAGATATTCCAATGAGAGTGAAATTATCTCTTCCCATGTTAGCCATTTTGAAGTCTTCTTTAGGCCAAAAAGTAGATCTAGGGGGACCTTGTTGAACTTCCAGGATTGGAGAACTATTTTGGATGGCTGGTGCATGCTATTGCAAGTAATGAGGAGACCGAGCATATGGTTGTGCATTGTAAATATGATACTGGTGGATGGAATGAAATATAATGGGTTTTGTGCGTATGGTTGACGCGCACCTCTCCAATTTTGTTGTGGACCTAGCACAACAGTTTCTACATCCTCTTTTTTTCCTTTCCCCTAAAACATCCTGTACCACTTTGAATTGCTTGTGTTATTGCTTTCAATGTAGTTTGGCTAATAATCTTTCCTGACTTAAGTCCATTCTCTACTATCTCTCCAACTTTAATAACCTCAGCAAATGTGCTTACAATAGTAGAAAGTAAGTGATAGAAATAATCAGGTTCTTATTCTTGCAAAAGATATCGATGATTTCAGATTTCTTTATCGATGGTCTGACTCTTGAAGCCTGCTTTCTCCATCTGACAGCATATTCTTGAAAACTTTCAGTCATTTTTTTTCTTATATTGGCAAGCGTAGTGAGATATGGTACTATCTCAAGGTTGTATTGAAAATATTGAACAAAATCCCAAGCCATGTCATCCCATACCTGCCAACGGGAAATGTGTTCGTCGATAAACCATTCAGAAGTTATTCCTGCCAGGCTTTCTACAAAGTAAGTCATGAGAAATTCTTTTTTTTCTCCTGTTCCACTTAATTGATTGCAAAAATTTTTTAAGTGAGCCACAGGATCGCCATGACCTTCATTTTGTCAAATTTAGGCATTTCGAACCCCATCGGCAAATGGACATCTAGAAACATTCACAAATCTTTATATGAAACTCTTTTTGGTTCTCCTAATCCTTGCATATTTCTCATACTCTGCTCTAAGATTTTTACTTTCCTAACCATCTCCTCTTTTTTTCATTCTTAAGAATCTTCTCAATCATGATAGGAGAATCGTGTTGATAATCTTGATTTTGGGGTTTGAAAGTCAATTCATGAGGATACAGCAGATTATGACTTGGTTCCCCCATATTCTTCTATACTATCGATTGAAGGACCGCAATAGCTAGTGCTACAAAAGTGAAAAGTGGGTTATTTATGACAGACGAATTTGGTGGGCGCATGGTAGTAGTACCATCAATGCCACACACATTATCATATAGTACAAATCTAGGCGGGTAAAATGGATTGCTAGTTTGATCTTGAGCAGGATTTGGATCATTCGTATTCAAAAGTCCAGGGATTGATGAAGGCGGGGCTTGTCCATTCAACCAATCTTGGTACATTTCTTTCATTTGTTGTTTCAATAACTTAATCTCTTCTATTGATGCTAATTCTTGCGAAATCAACTTATTTTGCTCCTTCTTACTGTCATACCCTACACCCTCTTTGCGGGTCAATTTTTTTTCCCTTGTATCTAGTGTTGTACGGATGTGATGCTAATTTAAACCACAAACCAACCACCAACTACTTTATCTTTCTATGACCAAGTAGCAAATGGGTGAGTGTTACATACTTAACATATTATAAGGCCACGTTGTATGATATGCTTCTATATGCATTTTTCAACCTATCATGGAAGGCCTTATGTTTCATCCCAGCTTTTCTTGGAGAACTTTTCAAAAATTTACGATCGAACCCTTTGGAGGGTTACTTACATATCATGTCACAACATGAATCAGATCTTGCGTAGTTTGGAAAAAATTAACAAAAACATTAATTCTTCTTTTTTTTCTAAGAACATAAATAAATAAAGTGAAGTAAAATTTATATAGTATATATAGAAATAAATGGTCAATTTCATTACATTCCATAATTTTTCAAATACAAATACGACAAAATAAATGACCCAACTTCAATATAAAACCTACTAACTGACATCTGATAAATAAAACTAAACTTAAACAAATATGATTAACTATAAGACATAACATCTGAACAAGAAGTTTTTAAACTAAAACTGAAAAACTATGACAAAGGAAACAACTATCCACTCATACAACTAAACCTCAATGTCTCAACATGCTCAATCAAGGAGACATCTGCTTAATGTGACTTCGCAAACCCAAATTTATGTCTTCTAATGAAGTGGTGAGATGTTGGGCGAAAGCTGGTACTTGTGCCAAAAATTCTTCATGATACAACTGCTGGTAGTTTAAACTTATTTTGGAGGTATCCTGTGCTACACGACGGACCTTCCCTCAAATAAAAATAAAGGCATGATCCTATTCTTAGGCTTGTCGATCTCGGGAATCAATCATCTCTCTTGTATACCATTCACAAGCAGAAACAACCTCCAACTATTCTCGCTATATCCCTTTTTCATATATCCATTGAGATATCTCTAGATAAAATTATTCTTTCATGTTTTTTTTCAACTTTCCGTAACAGCTGGCTGCGAGATGCGATAAGTTCTACGACATGTGACCCCTTAGTTATAGCCAATCAGATTTGTCCTTGAAGTGCGACCTCGGTATCTGCTGACTTAGCTTTCTCTTCAGTAAATTATCTTTGTTGTTCTTCTATTGTTGCCTTGGCATGCTCTAATTCTGCTCTTAAAGCTTGGTTGGCCTCAGGATGTTCTCATATGGCTCTCGCGATCCCTATCCTGATTGCAACTTTGTGATCTATAGGTCCCTTAATCAATTTTTTCGGTCTGACTGGTGGAGTCGGATTTTTTTCAAACCATTTACAGTAAATTGTGTGCACTTCTCCTTTTTCATACTTTATGACCATCATTTCAATTCTCATGAGACGACAACCATCCCAAATCCACTGGGCCAATCCCTCCAAAAGTGAAATCTCTGGTCTGACCTCAAATACAAACTCAGCCATATTTTTCGTTATAGGAATTACTTGACGTATGCCTAGATGACGTAAAACCCGCAACAGAACATACAGTTGAACACCCCTAATACCTATTAATAACAAGAATGTTCGAAAAGTAGAACTATATATGATCTATCTCTAGGAGAACCAAGGGAGATTATAAGTGATTTTATCCGCCGTAAGAAAATAAAAAACCTTATCCCAATCTCTAATTCCTTCTGGGCTTTTATATTTCTCTAGCCTCTTTTCATAATCTTTGATGCAATTAAATCATTTAGGATTAAACCTTGCCACTATAGGACGTCGGTAAAGGTGGTCCACAATCCACATCTGTAGCAAGATATTGCATCTCTAAAAAAAAACCCTTCCTTTCTGACAAACGGTCAGAGCATGGTAAATATTGGCTAAGATCATTGGTACCATAGTGTAATCTTTCTTAATTATTATATGTACCATTTTTTTTCTCTCCTTGGGAAGACCATTGTGCCCCAAAAGGCTACCATGAACGCAAATCATGTATTAAATTTCCAAGCCTCAAAACTTCCCTTGTTATAGAGTTGTTTACCGAACTCCTCAAATCCCTCTTGCCTTCCATATCTATCATAAAAAAACTATAAAGAGACCCAACCCTTTTTCATTGATTTTTCTTTTGAGTTTAGTATGTTCATGAGCTTGCAGAATCTGTTTATTGAGATGAGTCTTGGGGCTATAAGTTTTTTCCGATGCAAATTCCCATATCCAACATAGGCCACTATCTCTTTTAAAGTTGGGGTCAACTAAAAATCCAAAAAGTGAAATACATTGTTCCTCGGGTCCCAAAAATTCCGTAATGCATCAATTACCTCTCTATTAGGGTTGATTGTCATGATACTTGTCAAAAAAAACTAAATACTTGTGTATCTCATCATAATCAAATGTATCCATTTCATTCCACCACAACCAAGGCTGTAAAGGGGTGCAATCCATAACCTGAAGTGGTATACTCCCATCCCTCTTCCTCTTTTGACACTTTTCACATACTAGAGGAGACATGTTATACATATGGATAGGGAGACTATATTAGGAGATGTCTAGATTTAGGCAGAACTTAATTAATTTTTTTCTTTTTTTTGACTTGACTTGTTAATGTGACCACTAAATTGGACTTAGATGCAAATAATTTTATTCAAAAATAAAAATTGAAGAGAAACATGAATGATAACATTTTTTTAGGAAAACCACTTATTTAAATCGACTCTATCGAAAATTTTGCAACAACTGACCTCTAGACAATTTTAAATACGTGTTTGGGAGAAATTACCACTAAATACACTTCAAAGGAAAAGAAAATAAGATGACTTAGAAAGAAAGAAAGAAAGAAAAATGATTGTTTTATGTATAAAGTTGTACAGAAATTTCAGCCTCACGACCCCTAAAGGTTCAGGACTGTTAAGATATATGTTTACATATTTTATTACTTTATAAAAATTTAGCTCACGACCGGTAAAGGTTCAGGATATTTGTATTAAAATAAAATTTGAGGATAAAAGGGGAAAAATAAAATAAAGCTAATAATATTCATGAAAATGATCATTTTATTAATTTTATTATTTTTTAAAAAATGTCCTTCAATAAATTTGTGAATAAATATTATTTTAAAATATAGGGTTGTATTCAGAATAGGATTTCCTATGTATCTCGCTAAAAAGTGAGAATCAGACCCCCGTAGTTCACGAAGATGGTAAACTATGTTATTATATTTTTTTAAAAAAAAATTCTTTCTTTTAAAAATAAAATATTCTTCGAAAAAATTATTCGCTAAATTTGAAGATAATATAATCTCTTGCATTTCAGAGTTGCCTAAAAGCCAGTCAACAATCAAATAGCCTTTCACATAAATGTTAAAGAGCACGTAGGATGCACATGTTGGTCAAAAAAGAGACACCTGTCCTAGATAGACCTGACCCCTATGCCGAGTCCCGCTAAGTTAAAATACACATGATACAAATAAAGAGGAACCTAATAGGGGCAACCAAATTCTAAGTTTTCAGTTCTTCTAAGTTTAGCATAATAGGGATAGGTCTCTAGACTGGCTTACCCGAGCGGACACTCGAGTCGGGGAGAGACAAGTTGTTCGGTAGTAGTGCTACTCTGCCTTTGTTTCCGATCTGAACCCCGCCTAACATATGTGACTATAATCCTTCATCACGTGCCTTGACACTCCGGCTATCTCAAAAAGAAAGTAGGATGCATATGTTGCATTCCTTCTATCCTATTTCAGAGACTCAGAGGGGTTGCGCAAGAGAAGATAATTTATAAAACCGTTCAACAATATCAAAGAAAGACTGACAAGTAGCACATAAGGCCAACAAACACAATATAAAAAATAATAATAGCAAGTAAAGTTAATATTTAAAGCACAAATTTTTGTTATTCCCCAGCTGAGTCGCCAGAGAAGTCACACCCATTTTTTGCCAAAGGTTTGAAGGGTTTTTCCAGTTAAAGTGATGGTATTGAGTAGGGATTATTTTTATCAATTTTAGAGTCGCTACTTGGAATTGAGTTATGGTGTTCCAAGTCACCTTTTTGAATCCCTAATCAAAAAAATGACTCTTATTTTGTCTGCAAAAATAGAAGATTAGGTAAGAAATTCTGTTGACCGAGGGGAAGGTGTGAGGCACCTTTCGAGTCCCGTGGTTCTAGCATGGTCGCTTTTATTTAATTATCTTGACTTGACCTATTTTTTATAAATCATGTTAAGGCCTAAATTCATGCATTTTATTATTCTAAAACTTATCTATTATCTTATATTAAATAAATCAGTGAAAAGTTAATTTTAGAAAAATATTTGTCGATGGTACATTGTTGCATCCTAGAATTTTTAAATATCTCAGAAAGATGTGTATGCCACATTCTTTAATTGAGACGAATATTTTAAATGTACCTAAAATTTGTTCAATGTTAAAAACATTGATTTAATTTTTTTGTAAATTAGTAACAATTTATCTGTTCGAAATGGTACTTCATTTTAATATAATATTCTTAAATAATATTTAATTAAGATAATTAATTAATTTAACAAAAATGATTATCAAGTTTTATTATTGATAATGAATAAATAAAATAATAATTAAAATACATAAAATAAAATAAAATAAATATTTAAAACTTCCCAGATCTATTAACATGATATTTTCAACGATTGAAAAAAAAGGCACGCACTGATGGTGTCAAAAAAAATTGCCAGATGATATTTTCACCGATGAAGGGTCGCTAATTTTAACGAAAATGGTCAGGAAGAGTGTCGCTGGCGGGATTTGACAGAAGGAAGAAGGGGGAAAGGGAACGCTGGTTTTGCCGACTGATGGTGAAGCTGGGTGACGTATTCCAGCAAAGGAAAAACTTTTGGTGGACAGCGGTGATGAGTAGTGACAGGAATTTTGGCACTGATGGGCTGCTGAGGAGTGCCAGCAACGGGCTTTCTCTCCAGTGGGATACTTTCAGCTAGATCTGGCCTTTCCATAGTGTAACAGGGGGTGGGAGAAGGGGAGAAGGAGTTGACACGAGTAGTTTGGTGGCCATCTGGTTTCGCAAATCAGTGTACGTGTGTACATGTTCCGGTAGGTATGAATATTTTTCGGTGGTTTTGGTCGAAAATAGGGCAAGACAGTGATATGGTAATGGCAAATTTCACGTATTCCGATGGAATTTTATTGAAAAAATTCGGCCGAAATGGGTTTGCATGTTTTCTGCTCACTTGCTTGCCACTTCAGATACACCGTCGATTTATACCTAAACCTCATATTTTCTGCTCACTTGCTTGCCACTTTCGATACACCGTCGATTTATACCTAAACCTCATCTTTTCTGATTTTGTTTTTGTACAATGATTGATTGTTTATGGTGTTTTTCAATGGGTTTTCAGTGATTCTTTCATCAGATTATTCAAAAATAATAAATTTTTATCTTACCTCTTTTAACTTCATATCTCTCCTGTTATATATTCCATTTCTATGGGTGTTGAAATCAGTGAAGTGTGTGTGAATGGATATTCTTTGTGTGTGATATGTATAAATTGACGAGTTACTGCTTATGTGAGTGTGAATTAATGTGTGAATGAGCTGTGATGTGACAGAATGGATTCGTGCCTATTTTCTTTTTCTTTTCTATTTTTTTCTGCTCTAAATTTAACTCAACGGTATTAACACTCAGTGGTTTAATATATAACACATAATAACAAATAGATTCATATAATAAATTGAGAACACATACTAAATAATATATAAAAATTATTTAAACAAACTTTATTCATGATTTGATTCCTAATAAAATTTGTACAATAAATAACGTAGGATTAAAACGGAACCTGTGTGATGAATTAAGCAGAAGAAAATACGATATCGGCACCGATAAATCAAATGAAACTCTCACTTTTGAATCTTCACTCTTTTTTTTACTTTTCTTGTTTTCTCACTTTTTCTCTCTATATTCAGATGTTTTTCACTCTGTCAAAGTGTCAGATAATGCAGTCTTTGTGTCTGTATTGTACGTTGCTATTTTTTTGGGTGGGTATGTCCTTAAGTAGCAGGATTCTCGAGGGGGAAAAAGTTAGGAGAGAACAATTATTTTTTGGGTGGAACAGTTAATAGGCAGATGAAGGGGGAAATTTTTTTTAAATTTTGAATTTATTTATTTTTAAATTTTTATTTTTTTTATAGAAGATAATAATATTAAATAAAAATAATAAATAGAGAAAAATAAATAAATAAACTAATAGAATAATAAATATAATAATAACTAATTAATTTTTATATTTAAGAAAATACAATAAAAGTTTATACATAGCCAAAAATAAATATAATTAAGATAGTAATAAAACTACTAGCTTATTTATTTAAAATTTTAAAAAAAGGAAAATATTATTGAATTTTTTGTATTAGTTTTTAAAAAAATTTAGAACAAAAATAAAATAAAATATTTCAAAACTAACATTATTTATTTATTTAATTTCTAACTAAAAATTTATTAAAAATAGAATAAGAATTAAATATATCGGATCAAATATAAATATTTAATATTGGAAAACAAGTTAAAATTTTAGGGAGGTTAAAAAATCACGTGTCTACAATATGTCTTACAAAAGTAAAGAAAGTTAAAGTGGATCAGCTTCTGACCACCTAACAAAAAAGTCTAGAGTATAGATGGATTCAACGGAGCTTCCTGAATAATTTCAGTCAGGGCAAAATGAAGCTAGGGAAAGATATGAAAATGATGTTGAGGGAAGTTAACAAGCGTCTGTAGATGACGATGAGAAAAATAAAACTGAGGAGGAAGAAGAAAAAGATAATCAAGAAAATAAGGAAGAAGAAAGTGAGAAAGAGGATAATGATCTACATGATAATAATGCATAACGTATGGGGCATGAATTAATATAAAAATCCTAGCATAAGGCTGTCAAAACTATTAGTATTGACAGGTTTCAAGTTGTGATGCTGATAGATGACCCTGCAGAACTAACTGGTGATCTTGTACTTAAATGTCAATTGGGGAAACCTTTTGATGAATTTAGGAATACTAAGAAGAATGAAATAATGGACGAACATTTTAAGAAGAGCTTCTTTGGACACTTTCTTGAGCTGCCTGACGACCACACTTGTTTCCAAATGAGCATGGTATATGGTCTTCTCAAGCACAGGATCAAGTATATCGGAAATGATTCAAAGGAGGGGGTCAAAATGATGGATGAAATATGGATCAACTACTAAGGCATACCGGTTTATTTTGGCTTGAAAGAGTTTGCCATAGTGATAGGATTGAGATACAATCATCTGGAAGAACCTCTCAACAAGGAAACACCACGCAAAAGGTTCAACGCAAGCAGGACATCTAAACCACCACCCACATAAACCAACAAATGCAAGGAAAAAATAGATAGGTTGTTGAACATTTCTAGATGTGGGTACATACCTAATAAGTTGTTAAAATATCTCAAGGATAAAACCATACCGAAGAAATACAGGGAGAAATTGTGCTTAGTTTGGTTTGATCATTTTTCTCTATTGGCAGAGAAATCAACAAAGTCATAAAAGATGATTTGTTGAAGCTTTGCTAAGGATTTTAAAAAATTCAAAAATTATCCTTGGGGTTATGGCAGCTACAACTTGACTGTCAAATATTTACTGTCAAAGCTATTCCCAAAGACGATCACATTATATGACTTTCCTTGGGCTTTCATAGTAAATTTAATCACTATTAGTTTACTCATCCATTAATTTATATTGAATAATTATTATGACTTTCTTTTGCTCGCTTCCTGTTTACATTTTTTAGGCTTGGGCATTTGAAGCCATTTCTCTCCTACGATAGCAGTTCAAGGATTATCCGGATGAGATTTCTTATCTAAGGATCCTTAGGTAGTTGGCTGCAAAGAGCAGCGCAAGAGTTAAGAAGGCTGATCTTTTTAACTATTCAGATGATGCAGGAAGTATTCTTTTTGGTAAAATAATTTGACTCAAATAAAGATATTGAATCAGATGTGACATCTATTGTGATAGATGGATCACCTGTTGCAACATATTAACCTGTCTACTACAACTGGTGCAATAGATGGGTAACCTATTGCGACAGATAATTCATATTTCACAATAGATTAACCATTTGTTGCTTTGGTTCTCTAAAACCCAACTCAACAGATTACTCGTCTACTAGAACTAGTACAACTGATGGGTAATCTGATGCAATATATATTTAATTTGTTGAGATAGACAAATCAGCTATTGCGACAGATAGATCATCTATTTCATAAGTTGTATGTGTTAGCATATAACCCAAATGGATGCAAATTATTATGATTTAAATGTATTTGTATTTTTCTATATGTTGTGCATCAATTGATTGTGCCTACTGAGCATAAGTTGGGGATGACTTTTTTTATTACTCTAGGCCTTGTTGATACAATAGCAGACCCAATAGTGGAGTTTTTAAAGAAAAAATTGGCTGGAGCAACAGCCATAAGAAGAGCAGTTAGGAAAGGTCAACCTAATGTTGAGGCTCTTTATGACCAACATGCTGCAACAGATTTAGGTGTTGCTTCTGCGGTGTTGCTGGTGGAGTTGTTAATGTTGGTGGAAGCCATGTTGATGCTCATATTGCTGCCAGTTGTGATGATGAGCATGTTGCTGATGAAGAAAAAATAAATATTTGAAAACACCCTTTTAAAGGTCCCTCTCACCCTTAAATAGGTCTCTCTCACCCTTACATTGGTCCCTTCCACACTTAAAGTTCACCCCTCTTTAGCCTCATGTTCTAATTGAAAATGCAAAGAGTTCAAAGACAGACAGGATAAACTCTTTTAAAAAGCAAAGGCTGCAGATATGTGCAAGAAGGATCTTGAGTTCGAGATTGGTGACTATGTGTACTTGAAAATCTCACCTATGAAAGGGGTGATGCATTTTAGCAAGAAAAGGAAACTCAGTCCCCGATATGTTGGTCCTTATCGAATTCTCTATCATTTTAGAAAGGTATATTACGAGCTTGAGTTACCTTTATATTTTTCTTTAGTTCATCCAGTGTTTCATGACTCCATACTAAAGAAATGCATAGGTGACCCATCAGTCGTAGTCCCTATTGAGGGCATAGATATCCAGAACAATCTCTCTCAAGAAGAGATCCCAGTTGAAATCCTTGACTATTTGAATTGTAGACTAAGGAAAAAAGAAGTTTATCAAGTCAAAGTTCTTTGGTGGAATTAGTCCATTGAGGGAGCTACTTGGGAAGAAGAAGCAGATATGCGGACCAAATTTCGTCACCTCTTCTCCACAAACTCAGATTCAACTTAAGGTAATAGTTTTCCTTAAGCTTATTCAGTTTTATATTCAGATTTCAGTTGTAAAATTGGTATCAGTTACCATTGCATGTTCAGTTATACATTTATGAGCCAGTTCAGTCATGCATTCATGAATCATATTCAGCTATACCCATGCATTAGATATGCATGTTCAGTATGATAATTCAGAATACTAGTAATATCAGTCATATAGCCATGTTTTAGATGTTCATGTCTAGTAAGTAAGTAAGTCTCTCAGTATTCTCAACAGTCTCATTCGAGGACTAATGTTCCCAAGGGGGAGATAATGTAAGACCCCGCAAAATCCTAAGCTTAATTCAGTCATTTAGGCTTGTCAAGGGGTTCAAGACTTAGAATATTTTAGCTAAGTGCTCAAACTTAGTGTCATTTTAACCTATGAAGGTTGTAAGTCTCATTTTGTGACCTTTTACAACCATTAAATGTTAATGTTTAGGTCGATTCATGATCAACAATGTTCGTAGGTGTTTTCGAACAAGTTTTGAATTTTCCAGACTTCGTTTGAAGCTCCTTTGGAATATTAAAATAGTGGATCAACGCGATCTTTATGTGATTCATCGACTATTGCATTGCTTAATAATTTCCCCAGCTAACAGCATCCAAATCCAGTGAATCGATGCAAACAAGGCACGATGCGTTGGCTATCGCGTCGATGCCATTGATGCGCCGCGTTGACCTGCGCGTCAGTAACCCAAATTTTAGTCATTAAAAGACTACATTCTTGGGGGTATTAAGTTATTTTTCCCTCAACTCTCATCCCCTAAAACATGAAATTAAACTTCCTATAGAGCAAATATAGTCATTCTTTCTCAATTAGCTCAAGAACAAATCCCTAGGTGTTTAAACTTCAAATCAAGAACTTAAGATTAAACCATAAACTTTCAGAAATTTTTAAACACAGGTATGCGAAGTGTTCATCCAAGGGTTCCTTCCACCCTTGGAGTCCAAGAATCTCTTTTGAACTTAAATTAATTTATTTCATGATTTTGATTATTGGAATTAAAGTGTATCCATGCTTGCTATTTGGATTAAGTTCCTAGATCATAATTATATAAATGTATCCCATGTAAAATTGATCATTATGTATGTAGATTCATTTGAAACAATGATAAACCCTTGACTTGTGAAATTAGAGATGAGTTATGATGCTCACTTATTATTCAATACTATGTTCCTATAGTAGGCTCACCAAGTGCCTGATAAATTGTCCATGTGAACTATTAAGAGAATGAAATCATGTTAAGATGGCTTATTTGCAAGTTATTGTAACACCTAGATTTGCTGAACTAGAATGCTACACGGTGCTCATGACCTCGAAGGACCATAAGCTATCCCATGACTGATATCTGTACCTGTACACTGCATAATATGACATAATAATGCAGAAACATACAATGAAAGGCCATAAGGTTCAATACTAAACATAATCTGAATGATATAACATCTGTGTAGGGTAATAGAATACCCAAAATGAAACTGTAAACACTGAAGTCTGAAACACAATAGTCTGCATCTAGTCTGAAAGCCTCTACTGTCTAAATAATCTTATTAAGTAGTTGATAGGACATGTCACCAATTAACTCTAACTAATAACTAGTCAAAGAAATAGTGGAGAAATAATCATGTCCACGAAGAATAAAGACTCACTTGTATTCTGACTGCAGAGACTGGAATATACTGCTTATCTGGAACTCGTGTGTCTAAACCTATAGTGTAACATAAAAAGAAAGAACCATAGCTCAAATGCACCAGTACAAAAGTATGTACTGAGTATACGTGTGAGGTATGCTGAATACATGGGGTTTACATGCATGAATGATAAAAACTGACAAACTAATATGAACGTGAGAGTGCACACATGAATACATAGTAACTAAGATTGTGAGAACATGATAATTGAATCTATATACTGATGACATAAATGACTATGTCTGACAGTCGTAAATTAGATGGAACTATCTAAGTTTCGTACTGTGACTGAGTTGACTATATCTGGCAACCTAAAATCTGAAGAACTATCTACGTTCTATTACTGAGATTGATACTGAAACTTTGGGAATAGTTATTTAACTGACATGCCCCAAATGTGCTATAATAGCTGAGCTGGGGTCCAATCTGTGCCCTGACTGGAAGGGTGTCAATACCACTCCACTGGTAAGGACAACTGTGGCTACCCTTATCTGAGAGTGTCCCCAAATGAGAACAGTGGGGCCATCATTTGACAGTGCGTCTCTACCTCATCAACCCTCATCTGATAGTGTTGATGTCTCAACCTATACTGGCTACATAGTTCTGGAACACAAGGATGAGTTCAAAGAATCACACCCTCATCTAACTGTGTGTGTTCCCATTCTTGGGTTCACTCGGTGCTAATTTCTACTCCTATTTAAAGAGACCAAACATGATTGACTGACTGTACATGGACTAAGTTTACTGAATTCTGTCAACTGAAGGAATACTATTGATATCTAATAACTGACTAATTTTTTAAGATTATTGATCTTATTAAGTACTGAGTATATGTGATTACTGATTTTACTAAGTACTAAGCTCATGAGATTTTTGAGATTTCCCGAGTCACATGACTGACTTACTTCTATGGAACAGGCTTGACTGAGAGTATCATGAAAACATGACATGGCTCTAGGCACACAACTATATTTTTCGGGTATGAGTACCCCCAAGAATTGATAGAAGGAAACTGATAAGGCATGACATTCTTAAATACATGACAAACCTCAACAATCCATAATACTTCTTGATAATAGGAATAGAGTTCATAATTCATAATGCCATAAAAAAGAGATTTCATGCTTCACATGGTTAGCATAGTCTTGATTATGGTAGGGAATGCATATAACATGTACATACTTGAATGATTTCACTATCAAGAATGTTGCATAATACAACAGTCAATACATAACAAGATCATGTAAATTGTGTTGCATCATAAGGGTTGGCATCGACTTGTCATTTAGATACTATTGAGTCATAAGGAATATGATTCTATCATTCTAGGCATTTTATCAGACACCTTACATACACACATTGTAGCATGGTGAAATTATCAATTTAAGAATCTAAAACTACCCAAACTCATAGGTTTTCAATCAACAAACTCACATACTTCATGGAAAGTCATCAAGACATCATCTTGAAACATAAATAACAACTATCAACGTAAACATCATAAAATCACAACAAGCAAATCACAATAGGTTATTTAAAACATGATTCTTGGACTCCACGAATAAAAGGGATCTGTGGATGAACACTACACATACCTCAGTTCATGATTTTGTGAAGATTGATGGAGAGATTCTTGAAATTTAATGATGAATTCCCTTGGAATTGAACCTTCTATTAAAACCCTAGGGCTTGTTCTTGAGAGTTTTTGAGAATAGTTTAGTACAAGTTGCTGAATTATGGCTAATCTCATGTTATAAGGCTTATATAGCATGGGGAAATTAACCCTTTTAACCCTATGACACATCTTTAATTTTTGAGAAAATTTTACCAATTTTCATCATTGGCGCAATACGCCACTATCACGCCAAGTCAATGAAAAGAGACAAATGGGAAATTGTACGGTTGTGTGATGTGGAGCTATTGTGTTGCCACCTTGTATATGACCTGAAAGTTTGGCTCCATGCACCACTATTGCAGAGAAACACTGTAAATTGACAATTGTCATATGAGCTATTTCGCAACGCGCTGGAGGCTCAGGTGATACACTGTCTCACTAAAAAGGCTCTAACTCTTCACTCGGGTGTCGGATTTAGGAGAATTTTATATCGATGGAAAGATTATTGAATTTCCCATATGAAAAAAAATTGAAAACCTTGAAAATTTATCATGGAATAATAATCATTCACTTTAGAAGATAATACTAGGCATTCTTGGGACGAAATTAGGTAGGAAGAAAATTTAGGGTATTACAATATCTCCCCCTTTGGAACATTTGTCCTCAAATGATACTGGCTAAGAGGAGGAATAATGAGCTAAACATGAACTGAACATGGATAACTGGAACATGACCTCATGACTGGCAAGCTGAACATAACATACTGAACATGCATATCTGATGCATGTGTAACTGATTCATGAATGCATAACTGAGTGTTCTGAAGAACTAAGTTTCTCACAATAAGAATGCATGTCTGATTCATAATTTCATAAATTAGATAGTGTATGAATGCATGACCAAATATCCAATGGTACTTGATACCAAATTTGTGATGAAACATGAGCATGAAACTGAATACTAAGTTGTATTGAATGCTGAACGTGAGGCGGAATAAGCTTAAAGAGAACTGTTACCTTGAGGTTGATCTGGATTGGTGGAGAAGAGGTGAGGGTACTTGGTTTGCATTCTTTCTTCTGTTTCCAAAGTATCTCCCTCAACGGACTGATTTCGCTAAAGACCTTTGACTCGAGGTACTTCTTTGCTCCTCAGTCTACGAGTCTGATAATCTTGGATTTTGACTGAAATCTCTTCATACGAGAGGCTATTCTGAACATCAATGCTCTGAATAGGGAGTACAACTGATGGGTCACCTACGCACTTCTTAACCAAAGAGACATGAAAGACTGGATGAACTCAGGCTAGACTTGAAGGCAAACCAAGCTCATAAGCTACGTTGCCAAAGCGACTGAGAATCTTGAAGGGGACGACATATCGGGGACTGAGCTTTCCCTTCTTGTCAAACCTCTTCACTCATTTCATGGGAGAAATATTTAGATAGACATAATCACCGACCTTGAACTAGAGATCTTTTCTATGCATATCTGGATAAGACTTCTGTTGGCTCTAAGCAGCCTGGAGTCTTTACCTGATTAACTAGACTTTCTCTAAGGCATCAAACACTAAGTCAGGCCCTATGACTGAGGCCTCACTAACTTTGAACCAACCAATTGGAGACCTATATCTCCTACTATAGAGAGCTTCAAATGGAGCCATCCGAATACTGGACTGATAGCTGTTATTGTATGCAAACTCAATCAAAGAAAAGTGGTCATCCCAAATTCCGTTGAAATCAATTATGTATGACCTTAGAATATCTTATAAAGTATGAATGGTCCTTTCTGCTTGACCATCTGTCTAAGGATGGAAGGCTGTACTAAGATAAACTTAGGTACCAAGACCCTTTTGGAATGCTTTCCAGAAGTGAGAGGTAAACTGGGTACCTCTGTCTGAGATGATAGATAATGGAACATCATGTAATCTGACCAACTCCCTGATATAGAGTTTAGCTTAATCCTTGGCTGAATAAGAGGTATGAACTGGAACGAAATGAGCTAACTTGGTTATTTGGTCTACTATGACCCAAACTGAATCATGTTGATGACGAGTACGAGGCAAACCCATCACAAAGTCCATGTTCACTTCTTCCCACTTCTTAGTAGGAATGAAAAACTCCTGCATAAGACCACTAGGCTTCTGATGCTCCATCTTAACCTGCTAATATGTAGAGCACTTGGCTATAAAATCTACAATATCTCTCTTCATCCCACTCCACCAATAGATCTCCTGAAAGTCGTGGTACATCTTAGTGGCCCCTGGATGAATAGATTATCGCGCACCATGCGCTTCTACAAGAATTTGCTACCTCAAGTCATCTACACCTGGAACACACAAACGACCCTGAAAATAAAGGACATTATCTCCTCATTAGGAGAAAACCTCTACTATCTGATCTCTGACTGACTCCTTTAGTTTGAAAAGGCTAGGATCCCCGTCTTGCGTTCCTTTCACCTCGAAAACTAGAGATGATTCTGAACTAGTCTGAACATATAAACTGCCCTCTGAATAATCGAATAAGCGAATGCCTAGTCTGTTAAGCTGATGGATTTCCTGAGATATCTTTTTCTTGCTGTCCTAAACATGGGAAACACTACCCATGGACAGTCTACTGAGAGTGTCATCCATTACATTAGCCTTGCCTGGATGTTAAAGAATGCTCATGTCATAATCTTTCAAGAGCTCTAGCCACCTTCTCTAATGAAGATTGAGATCTTTTTGAGAAAAGACATACTGAAGACTCTTATGATCTATGAAGACATCTATATGAACTCCGTAGATATAATTCCTCCAAATCTTTTAGGAAAATACTATGGCTTCTAACTCAAGATCATGATTAGGATAATTCTTCTCATGGGGCTTTAACTGTCTTGAGGCATAGGCTATGACCTTACCATGCTGCATGAGTACACAACCCAAAACTACTCTAGATGCATCACAATATACTATAAATCCATTTGAACCATCTGAAAGAGCTAGAATTGAAGCTGAGGTGATTTGAGTCTTCAATTCCTAAAAACTCTTCTCGCAAGGATCTTACCACTGAAACTTGACTTTATTTTGAGTAAATCTAGACATAGGGGATGAAATAGAAGAAAATACCTCAACAAAACTTTTGTAATAGCCATCCAAATCAAATAAACTCCTTATATTTAATGGAGAGATAGGGTGAGGCCAGTTTCTTACCGCTTTGGTGTTTTGAGGATCTATACTGAAGTCATCATCGGAAAATATATGACCAAGGGATGCTACTGATCTTATCCAAAATTTTCACTTACTAAATTTGGTGAACAACTGATGATCTCTGAGAGTTTGGAGAGCAATTCTGAGATGGTCTGAATGGGTTTTCTAACTACAAAAGTAAATAAGAATGTTATCTATAAAGACTATCATGAACATGTCCAAGTACTGATTGAATGCATGGTTTATCAAGTAAATAAAAATGGTTGGGGCATTAGTAAGACCAAAGAACATGACTAGGAATTCGAAGTTACCATACCGAGTATGGAAAGCTATCTTCGAAATGTGACATTCTCTAACTCTGAGCTGATGATAGCTGAATCTGAGGTCTATCTTAGAAAAATAACTGGCACCCTAAAGTTTGTCAAACAAGTCATCGATTCTGGGAAGAGGATACTTGTTATTGACCGTGACTTTGTTGAGTTGACGGTAATCTATACACATTCTGAGAGAACCATCTTTCTTGCGCATGAATAAGACTGGTGCTCCCCAGGAGAAATTCTGGGCCTGATGAATCCCTTATCTAAGATATTCTTCAATTGTTCTCTCAGTTCCTTGAGTTCTACTGGTGCTATACTGTATGGCAGAATAAAGATAGGCTGAGTTTATGGAAGAAGGTCTATGCTAAAGTCTATTTCCCTTTCGGAAGAAATGCCTAGAAGTTCTTCAGGAAAGACATCTAAATACTCATTAACCACTGGGACTAATTTAAGACTGGGAGATTCAGAACTAGAGTCCTTAACAAGCATGATATGATAAACACACCCCTTAGATATCATCTTCCTTAATCGAAGGTAGGAAATAAGCTAACCTTTGAATGCTGAAGTATTACCCTTCCACTCTAGGATGGGTTCATTTGGAAATTGAAACTAAACTATTCTATTCTGCAGTCGACTGTGGCATAGCAGGAATGAAGTTAATCCATGCCGAGAATGATATCAAAATCAGTCATCTCTAACTCAACTAAATCTACTGATGTGACTTTCTAAAATATCATAATCAGGAAGTTGTTGTCTACCCATTGAGCTATGATGGTTTTACCTACTGGGGTAGATACTGAAAAGGGCTCTACTATAATTTTAGGACTAACTCCAAAAACGCCTGCTATATAAGGAGTAACAAAAGACAAGGATGCACCGGGATCATGCAAAGCGTAAACATGAACATGAAAGATCTGTAATGTACCAGTAACAAATCAGGAGAATTTTACTGATCCTGTTGGGCCTGAAGAGCATAGAGACGATTTGGGCATTGCCCACAAGTAGCACTGAAAGTGGTACCTTGCTTGTTCGGGCAACCAGACTGAGTTGTGTAACAGTTTTGCTGACCCTGATAACCCGGCTGGGGACAATCTCTAACTCTATAGCCTGGCTTTCCACAATCGAAACAAACATCACTACCAGCTCCGCAAGCACCCTTTTAGTTCTTACCATAAGTCTGACATAGGGGATTAGGTCGGGCATTGCTGATACTGCCCTGAGATTTAGAGCTTGGCGCTCTATCTTTGTTACCCTCTCTAAACTTAGGAATTAGAGCACTGGCTGTAGAAGGAGCTGGGACTGATGACTTAGGACAAAACTAGGAATGATTTCCTCCTTCTAATTTAGGCTATCTAAAATTGAAGCTACCTATCCTAGCTTTCTTATTATGCTTTTTCCTCTACCAAATTTTATACTCCTCTATCTACTGAACGTGAGTCATGAGTCGAGCTAAAGTTATGTCACTATTTAGTATAGTAGATCTGCACTCGTTAACCATGCTATTATTTACCCCTGAAGCAAACTTATTCATCTTGGCTCTATTGTTTGCAACCACATAAGGGACATATCTAGCTAATTGAGTAAACCTAAGAGAATACTCTTTCACTGTCATATTGCCCTACCTGAGGTTGATGAACTCTAGAACCTTTGCCTCCCTCAGCTCCTAGGGAAAGAATTTGTCCATGAAAGTCATGACCAAATCCTCCCACTCTATAGGACCTACACCATCTATCCTTTCTGGCTTCCACTACTTGTACCAAGTATGAGACATATCTTGCAACTAGTAAGCGGCTAACTCAGCACTCTCAATAGTAGTCACCCCTATAATATCTATCACCTTCTAGACCTAATCAATGAATTCCTGAGGGTATTCATCTACCTTAGACCAAAGGAACATTGGAGAATTCATTTGGGTGAAGTCCTAAATCCTAGCTGCAGCTGAGTTGGCAACTGGGTTGGCTGGAATAACTATTGGCCGTTCATTATGGGCAGCTACTGATTGAGTAAGCGTTGTAAATACGGTTTTGAACTCCAGATGAGAAACATGATTGCCCAAAGGATCTTCAGGCTGAGGAGCTAACTAGTTTCTTCTCTTTAGAGGCATGTTCTGAAATCATGAGGAGAAACAGATTAGACCGAGAAAATGACTTGTGATTATGCTCACAGGAACAACATGAATACTGAAAGAAGGGAAACTATTTCTTAAAACATCTCATAGCCTCCTGCACATAAATGTAGCGCGCAACACATCCATGTACAAGACTCTACTAGATTCGGCTTTCAGACTTCCTAGGACTCTATTGAACCTTAGGCTCTGATACCAAGTTTGTAACACCCCGATTTACTGAACCACAATGTTACACAGTGATCATGACCTCGAAGGACCACAAGCTAACCCATGATTGATATGTGTACCAGTACACTGCATAATATGACATAATAATGTGGAAACATACACTGAAAGGCCATAAGGTTCAATACTAAACATAATCTGAATGATATAAAATTTGTGTGGGGTAATAGAATACCCAAAACAAAACCATAAACACTGAAGTCTGACATACAATAGTCTTCATCTAGTCTGAAAGCCTCTACTGTCTGAATAATCTGAATAAGGAGTTGATGGGACATCTCCCCAACTAACTTCAACTAATAACTAATCAATTAAATAGTAGAGAAATAATCATGTCCGCGAAGAATGAGGACTCACTTCTATTCTGACTGCTGAGACTAGAATCTACTGCTTATCTGAAACTCTAGTCTCTGAACCTATGGTGTAACATAAAAAGAAAGCACCATAGTGCAAATCCATTAGTACAAAATAATATACTGAGTATACATGTGAGGTAGGCAGAATACATGAGGTTTACATGCATAAATGATAAAAATTGACTAACTAATATGAACGCGAGAGTGCACACATGAATACATAGTAACTGAGATCGTGATAACGTGATAACTGAATCTATATACTGATGACATGAATGACTGTGTCTGACAGTCCTAATTCTGATGGAACTATCTGAGTTCTATAATGTGACTGAGTTGACTGTATCTAACAATCATAAAATCTAAAAAACTGTCATTGTTCTTTTACTGAGACTGATACTGAAACTGGGGGACTAGTTTTTTAACCGACATGCCCCTAATGTGCTATAATAACTGAGCTAGGGTCCAATCTGTGCCCTGACTAGAAGGGTGTCAATACTGTGCCACTGGTAAGCACAACTGTGGGCACACTCATCTGACAGTGTCCCTAAATGAGAATAGTAGGGCCCTCATCTAACAGTATTTATCTACCTCATCAACCCTCATCTGACAGTGTTGATGTCTCAATCTATGCTGGCTACATAGTTCTGGAACACAATGATGACTGCTAAGAATCACACCCTCATCTGTCAGTGTGTGTTCCCATCCATGGGTCCACTCGGTGCTAATTTCTACTCCCATCTGAAGAGACTGAATATGATTGACTGACTGTACATGGATCGAGTTTACAGAATTCTGTCGACTCATGGAATACTATTGATATCTGATAACATACTGAGTTTATAAGATTATTGATCGTACTGAGTATTGAGTTCTTGAGATTACTGATTTTACTGAGGACTGAGTTCATGAGATTTCTCGAGTGACATGACTGACTAACTTCTATGTAACATGGCTTGACTGAGAGTATCATGAAAACATGACATACAAGTACCCCCAGGACTCAATAGAAGAAAACTAACAAGGCATGACATTCTTGAATACATGACCAATATCAACAATCCATAATACTTGTTGATTGTAGGAATAGAGTTCATAATTCATAATGCCATAAATAAGAGATTTCATGCTTCACATGGTTATCATAGTCTTGATTATGGAAGGGAATGCATATAACATGTACATACTTGCATGATTTTAATATCATGAACGTTGCATAACACAACAGTTAATACACAACAAGAGCATGGAAATTGTGTTGCATCATAAGGGTTAGCATGGACTTGTCATTTACAAACTATTGAGTCATAAGGAATATGATTCTATCATTCTAGGCATTTTATCAAACACCTTACGTGTACACTTTATAGCATGATGAAATTATTAATTTAAGAATCTAAAACTATCCAAACTCATAGGTTTTCAATCAACAAACTCATATACTTCATGGAAATTCATCAAGACATCATCTGAAAACATAAATAACAACTATCAACATAAACATGATAAAATAACAACAAGAAAATCACACTAGGTTATTTAAAACATAATTCTTGGACTCCACGAATAAAAGGGATCCCTGGATGAACACTATACATACCTTAGTCCATGATTTTGTGAAGATTGACAGAGAGATTCTTGAAATTTGATGATGAATTCCCTTGGAATTGAACCTTCTATGAAAATCCTAGGGCTTGTTCTTGAGAGGTTTTTAGAGTAATTGAGTATAAGTTGCTGAATTATGGCTAAATCTCATGTTATAAGGCTTATATAGGGTGGGGAAATTGACAATTTTAACCCTAGGATACGTCTTTAATTTTTGAGAAAATTTTCCCAATTTTCATCCTTGGCGCGATGCACCACTATCCCGCCAAGTCACTGGAAAGAGACAAATGGGAAATTGCACGGTGGTGCGATGTGGAGCTATCGCGTTGCAACCTTGTCTACGACCTGGAAGTTTAGCGTGGCATGCTACTATCATGGAGCAACACTGGAAATTGAAAATTTCCACATGAGCTATTTCCGCAACGTGTTGGAGGCTTAGGTGATACACTGTCTCACTAAAAAAGTCTCTAACTCTTCACCCAAGTGTCGCATTTGGAAGAATTTTATATCAATCAAAATTTTATTGAATTTCCCACATGAAAATCTTGAAAATTTCTCATGGAATAATCATCATTCACTTTAGAAGTTAATACTAGGCATTCTTGGGATGAAATTAGCTAGAAAGAAAATTCAGGGTATTACAATATCTCTCCCTTAGGAACATTCGTCCTCGAATGAGACTGGCTGAGAGAGGGAACAATGAGCTGAACATGAACTGAACATGGATAACTGGAACATAATCTCATGACTGACAAGCTGAACATAACATTCTACATGTGTAACTGATTCATGAATGCATAACTGAGTGTTCTGAAAAACTAAGTTTCTCACAATAAGAATGCATGTCTGATGCATAATTTCATAACTGAGATGGTACATGAATGCATGACCGAATATGCAATGGTACTTGATACCAAATTTGTTATGAAACATGAGCATGAAACTAAATACTAAGTTGTATTGAATACTGAACGTGATTCTGAATAAGCTTAAGGAGAATTATTACCTTGAGCTTGATTTGGATTGGTGGAGAAGAGGTGAGGGTACTTCGTGTGTATGTCTACTTCTTCTTCCCAAGTAGCTCCCTCAACGGACTGATTTCACCAAAGAACTTTGACAAGAGGGACTTCTTTGTTCCTCAATCTACGAGTCTGATAATCTAGGATTTTGACTAGAATCTCTTCATATGAGAGGCTGTTTTGAACAACAATGCTCTGAATAGGGACTACGACTGATGGGTAACCTACGCACTTCTTGAGCAAAGATACATGAAAAACTGGATGTACTAATTCTAGATCATAAGGTAAATTGAGCTCATAAGCTACCTTGCCGAGCGACTGAAAATCTTGAAGGGGCCGACATATCGGGGACTGATCTTTCCCTTCTTGCCGAACCTCTTCACTCCCTTCATGGGAGATATCTTTAAATAAAAATAATCATCGATCTCTAACTCGAGATACTTTCTATGCACATCTGCATAAGACTTTTGTCGGCTCTAGGCAGCTCGGTGTCTTTCTCGAATCAACTGGACTTTCTCTAAGGCATCAAACACTAAGTTAGGCCCTATGACTGTGGCCTCACTAACTTCGAACCAAGAAATTGGAGATCTACATCTCATACCATAGAGATCTTCGAATGGAGCTATCCGAATACTGGAATGATAGTTGTTATTATATGAAAACTCAATCAAAGGCAAGTGGTCATCCCAACTTTCTTTGAAATCAATTGCACATGACCTTAGCATATCTTCTAAAGGGACCCATGGATGAACACTATGCATATCTTAGTTTGTGATTTCGTGAAGATTAACGGAGTGATTCTTGAAATTTGACGATGAATTCCCTTGGAATTAAACCTTCTATAAAAACCCTAGGGCTTGTTCTTGAGAGTTTTTGAGAGTAATTGAGTATTAGTCGCTGAATTATGGCCAAATCTTGTGTTATAAAGCTTATATAGGGTGGGGAAATTAACCCTTTTAACCCTAGGACACGTCTTTAATTTTTGAGATAATTTTCTTAATTTTCATCCTTGGTACAACGCGCCACTATCGCGCCAAGTCACTGGAAAAAGACAAATGGGAAATTGCACGGTGGCGCGATGCGGAGCTATCACGTTGCCACCTTGTCTATGAACTATAAGTTTAGCATGATGCACCACTATCGCGGAGCAACAATGGAAATTGATAATTTCCGTTTGATCTATCTCCGCGATGCACTAGAGGCTCATGTGATACACTGTCTCGCTAAAAAGGCTCTAATTCTTCGCTCGGGTGTTAGATTTTGGAGAATTTTATATCGATGGAAAGCTTATTAAATTTCATACATCAAAAAATATGAAAATCTTAAAAATTCATCATGTAATAATCATCATTCACTTTAGAATCTAATACTGGGCATTCTTAAGACGAAATTAGCTAGGAAGAAAATTCGGGGTATTACATTATATCATTCAAGTGTTTGTCAAAATACCCCAATGAATGAAGGATGACCAAATTCATAGTTTGCATGTTTTACGTTATGCCATGTCTCTTAATTTATGATATCGATTACTAAGGGTAATTGTACCCAACAATTTAGCTGATTACCTAGAGCCACGGTCAGTAATAGAATAGTATCAGTCATGACATGATAAGTAGTACTCTCAGTCTATTATAGAACTCTGGAAAACTCAGTAGAATCTATATTAGTTCAGTCTAATTCAGTATCCAGTTTAGACCTCAGTAAAATCAATCAGCTAACAGAATTTAGTAGTATTCCTTCAGTCAACGAAACTCAATAAACTCAGTTCAGCTTAGTTAAATAGTAATCTCAGTAACCGTTTAGTCCAGCCTACTATAGACTAGAAATCAGTTTAGTGTCTATTCAGTTGGGAGTAGGATTCAACACTAAGTTAACCCAGGGATAGGGTCATTCCTATCAGCAGAGGGTTTGACCCTTAGCAGCAATCCATATGTTAAGGAACTACGTAGCCAGTGTAGGTTGAGGTATCTACCTGCCATCCATTATGAGGGTTGATACTTTTCATCCGAGTTATCCTGCCAGTGAGGGTTGACGAAAGAGCTTCTGTCAGAGAGGATTAACTTACAACTTATCTTTACCCGTGGCATGGTATTGACACCCTTCCAACTGGGGTTACAGGTTGGACCCTAAATCCTATTAGAGAATGGGCATATCAGTTAGATGATTATCTCCTACAGTCTCAGCTCCAGTCTTAACCTCAAAATAAAACTCAGTTCAATTCTACAGATTCAGGACTATCAGACATAGTCACTCATCTCAGTACAGAACTTAGTATGGTTCCATAGTAGTCAAAACTCTCAAATATAGTCATTTAGATAATTAGTAATATAGTATTTGTAAACTCAGATATTAATTATCAGGATCCCAATTCAGTACTCAGTATTAGGACGATCTCAGTTACAGTCTATATATTCATGCATGTGCTCTTACTCAGTCATACTGATGTTATTCAATTATTATTGTGCATGCATGCATATCAGTACATTCAAGGTACTAATGCATGCTTTTCTTTTCACTATGATGTCTTATATCATAAGTTTAGATTCACGAGCTCTAGAGCACCCTTAGCAGTTTAGATTCTCAGCTTTCATAGTAGTGGTGAGTCCTTATAGTTTGATGACATGCTTATATTTTAAAGTACTTAAGTTTTATTTTAGTATATGGAGTTAGTTGGGGGCTTGTCCCATCAACTCCACAGTTCAGATAGTTAGAGGTTTTTTCACACTAGAGTATTTTCAGAAAGTTGTTTAGTTTTTCAGTATAGATTCTCAGTTTTTGTATTTTGATACCGCATTCAGATTTATTTATAGATTGAACATTATGGCTTATGTTTTTTCCTATTTACACAATCATTATAGTATTTATACATAGTTATTGCAGTAGGTACCAGTCATGGGTTAGCTTGCGGTCCTTCGTGTTTGTGAGCACAATGTAGAATCCAAAGTACAGACTCGGGGAGTTACACTATCATAAAAGATGATCACATTATATGGCTTTCCTTGGGCTTTCATGATAAATTTAATCACTATTTGTTTACTCTTCTACTAATTTATATTGAATGAATTTTTTGACTTTTTATCTTGCTTCCAGTTTAGTTTTTGTAGGCTTGGGCATTTGAATCCATTCCTCCCCTCCAAACATAGGTGAAGGATTAACCGAATTAGGTTTCTCATCCAAGAATCCTTAGGTAGTTGGCTACAAAGAGCAACATAAGAATTAAGGAGGTTGATATTTTTAACCCTCCGAATGATATAATAAGTCTTCTTTCAAGTAAAATAATTTGACATAAAAAATGATATTAAAATAGATGGCCCATCTATTAGGACAGATGTGTCACCTGTGCAACAGATTATCCATCTACTACAATTAGTGCAATAAATGGGTAACCTATTGCGATGAACGATTCATATTTTACAAAAATTATCCATCTATTGATCTGGTTATCTTAACCCAACTCAATAGATTACCTATCTACTGTAAATTATGCAACAGATGGGTAATCTGATGCAATCAATATTTAATTTATTGTAATATATGAATCATCTGTGGTAATAGAAAGATTATCTATTGCATAAGTTGTATGTGTTAACATGTAACCCAACTTACTGGAAGTTATTATATGATTTAAATGTATTTTTTTATAGGTTGTACATCCATGGATCGTGCAGACTGAGAAGGATTTTGGGATGTCTTGTTTTATTACTCTAGGTCTTGTTGATACAATAGTAAACCCAACAGTGGAGTTAATAAAGAAGGAATTGGCTGGAGCAAAAACTATAAGAAGAGAAGTTATTCATGGTCAGCACAATGTTGAAGCTCTTTATGACCAGCCTACTGCAATAGATCCGGGAGTTGCTTCTTGGGGTGTTGCTGGTGGAGTTGTTGATGTTTGTGGTAGCCATGTTGATTCTGCTTCCAATCGTGATGATGAGCACGTTGATTTTCAAGAAAAAATAAATATGTTTGAAAACACCTTTTTCACATGTACCTTTCATCCTTACACCGGTCCCTCCTAACCGTACAGTGGTCCCTCTCACCCCTCTTAACCCTAATGTTCTTATTACAACTGCAAAGAGCATATGGACAGATAGGATAAATTCCTTGAAAAAATAGAGGTTATCACTAAATCTATCGATGAATTGAAATCCAAGAGTAGTGTCATACCATCTAAGATGGTGAGGGAGCCATACACTCCTACAGTGGTGGTTAGGAAGAAGAATAAAAAATTAGACATATAATCTCCAATTTGAAACCAAAACAAATTGCAACTCCTCCCTCTTCAAAAGTTGTTAAAGTTCATGGGCATTTTAAGAAGGTGGACATATATATGGAGCTTGTCGCCAAATAGAGGGCATCTCTTCGAAAGATCATGAATTCCAAGAAACGTACAAAAAAATTCACCTAGATTTTTCCCCAAGACTTCAAGAATATGAAAAAAATGAATCAGTAGTACATGGATAAGGTATGTTTACTTTTCCTAATATAGCCTTCTAATCTACTCCATGAAGAAGAATATACGCAACAGATGTGTCATCTATTGCAACAATTGGGAATTCTGGTGAAACTGGTGGTGGTTCTGTTACAACAGATTACCCACCTTTTGTATAAGATGCATTAGATGAGTACTTTGCAAACAAATTCAGTGAACCTTGTGTAGCAGATAAACCATCCGTTGCATATTTACACTTTGTTATTCTTTTTTAAAATTACTAGCCCTATTAAAATTATCTTCTTACATTACAGTATGTTGATGAAATTCTCTTCCTCATGAGGGGCAGGTAATTAACGTACTCAAAAGCTTGTGATGTTTCCGATAGGATAATGGACCTCAACTTCTATAATAATTTCAAGGAAAGGTCTAATGAGCTTATTAATCTAGTGTCAACTCCGGAGGCCCGAGATTTAATTCATTAGTATCTAGGTTCCAATAGGATGAAGATATGACTAATTATATTAGAGAGAAGAGGCCATATACACAAGACAAGTGCTGGATCAAGGAAAAGAGAATCCTTACAGTCATGAATGTGAAGGTAAAACATTTCATGGCTCTTGAGTTACTACTCGATGACAGAATGATGAAGGTTTATGACTGCAACTTACCTGTCTTCGACGAAGCTGCTTTTTTACCCATATGCAGCATTATTGAAGTTATTCCTTAACTTGTTGAGGAAGAGTAAAATGATGGATCATTTTCCAGCGAAAGTGTTAATGATGCAAACAAGGGATTGTAAAGGTCGAAACAAGGACATAAACCTTCCAAAAAATTTACTGATGCCGCGTAAGGGTTGTACACACTTGCACACATCAAATGTTTGCTGACCGGCACAGACATTAATGAGCCAATAAATTTTATGTGTCAATGTTATGGAAAACATACAAGAAGTCTGGGCTTATGGTTTACTATTAGACGATTGGAGACTTTTTATAAAGAAGAAGATGTAGAAACACAAATACCATAACAATTTTTTATTTCAACTCACATGTAATCTATTCTTTGACAGATACTTTCTCTATTGCAATAGGTTTGTCATCTGTTGCATTAACCAGATGTTTATATCAAAGTATATATTTTGCAACAGTGGGAATACCTATTTGGTAATTTTCAACAGATGACCTACATGTTGCAACATACATCAAAATTAGTTTTATATTTTTTGACAGATATGTCGTCTATTGCAACATATATCTTATTTGTTGCAATATTTTAATCTAGTTTTTATTTTAATTAATAAGTTCAAATATAAGGATAAAATAAAATAAATCATAGCCTTTAGAAATTACATGAAATAAATTTACAAATAAATTAACTATAAAAAAATTACTATGGATACAGATCTCAATAAATAAATCAATAATTTAAGTTTTGATGCCAATAATTCCTAAGGATAGGTGAGGTTGTTAATTTAATAGACTTAAGCTATAAAACTCAACTCAAAATGGACAAGCTATTCTTCATCCGGTGCTATGGAATTCTGCTGGTCATCATAGATTTTTAATGTCGCTTGCGTACAGTTTATGTACTTTTGCTTCACCATATTTCCATAAAAGAGTAGCATATTGTCAATGTTGTTAAACATTATCTTCTATTGTGACATCCACCTGGAAAGCCAGAAAAGTCAATGTTAATCATAGAGATACAAAAAAATTAGAAAAGGATAACTCTTCTGTTTTAGCAAATCAAATAGGTCTACATCCTATTTTAAATTGGACCAAACAGTTTATCTATCTGTTGTAGTAAATGAATTATCTGTTGGGACAAATGAAAACATGAGGAAGACCTGTATGATAATTTCCAATGGATGACCCATTTATTGCAACATATAACTCATCTATATGGAAAAACTAAAATAATAGAAAGTCTTGATTTAATTTGTCCTAGCAAATGACCCATCTGTTGCAGTAGACAGATCATCTATTGGTATAAATAAAAATGGTATGAAGATTTGTTTGATTTCCTAAAATAGATGACACATATATTGCAATATTTACTGCATATGATGCAATAGGTTAGTCAATTATTGCAACAGATATATATATCTATTTGATAATTTTCAACAGCTGTGTCATCGGTTGAAATAGAAATGTGTCTGTTTGTTAGTTGGAACAGATGATATGTATTCACCTTCTTCAGCTCATGTTTCTCTCGTATGGCCCTTGTTTAATACTCAATAGTGCAATACTAAGACAGAGAAGTTGAAATTTTGCTCTTTTGGATGTTTGACAATTCCTTGGAAATTAATTGCTTCTCCTCTTAGCCATAGTATCTAATGGAGTGAATGGATATGAAATCCTATTTCATGGAATGACACCTCTCTTAGATGTCAATTTCTTTACGAAAGTAGTTAATGCATTAACAACATTAATAACTCCATTATATTTCACCTTGTAGTCTTGACATTTGCATAGACAACATTCGCTAGGAGCGGAAAAATCTATATAACCAATATGATCATACGCATAATGATTTGTTTTTTCAAAAACTATAAGAGGGGTATCATTAGCCTCAACTAAAATACCACTACCACCAACAATAGCTCTATCACCACTAAAACCATCAAAAATAACAAGACCACCCTCTAAAATAATTTATCTTGTGATGGTAATTGCTCCAAATAATTTCTTTTTTATTATGTCAATAACATTAGGATCCGATAAAGTTTGTACAGATCGTAAAGTAAGAAAAAATGAAATCTTTAACTCTTGATTGGTCGGAACAAGCGATGGATGCACAATCTAAAATAAATCAGTATATATATTAGAATGATTATTAGAACTGTAACGCCCCAAGATCCTATCCCAAGACGTCACACGGTGCTTAAGGCCACACGCGACCTCAAGATAACCCTCTGAGCATGTCATCACCTCTATAACTCACTATCACAATAATCAAGCTTTAATAAAGAAGAATAATCATGTCATTAACATACTGGAATACAAAGAAATGCTATCCTGTACAATGAAAATACTGAAGTTCTGTACATACTGGTACTCTAGTTTGACAAAGCCTCTACAATATAAGACTGAGGAACCATTGGGACAGATCCCCAAATGACCCGTACTGAACTTGAAATAAACAACCATCTACTATCAAGACAAAAATCGGGGACATAGGTCCTCGAACCATGAGGACTCACCAACTGTACAAATATAGATGCAGGTACTCAAAGATAACTGTCGTTGTTGAGACTGAGCACCTGAACCTACATCACGAGACAATATAGAACTCAGAAGAGTATGGGAATCAGTACTAGGGAATGTACCGAGTATATAGGGGTGCGGGTGCAGGCAACATTTAAATAATATCATAAATGTATAAGAAACTTATGCATGCTGATAATAATGACTCTCTTCGCTTGAGTTACCTGAAACATATTTTCCATAAATCATCAATAATAACACATGCTTTATAAATCTCACAAACCATTGGACTCAACTCAAACTCTTTGACTCAATGACTTAGAGTGACTCGGTAACTCATGAAACTTGGACTATTATGGACTTGGGAGTTTCTTATAACCGACATAAACCATTTGAGCTTACATGGAGTCCAACGTCTTACCCACGTCGGGGAGAGTTGTTCTATCCTTGCCATCAGAGTAGAACCTTAACTTTAGTGATAACTGTCTTGGCCTTTGGCCCTTAATCTTAATCCTATGGTGGCACGTAGTTCTGGGGAAGTACGATGCGCTGAACCCATACTTCCCACTTGGGGATAAATACTACTCCCAGACTTAAGCTTAGAACGCGTTAGAAAATCCACCTTAATCAACTCAAGGGTCTATCATGAAGACCAAACTATAAATATATATTTCACTTGTAAATCATAATCAACTTGTGGATTCCTAACTCGACTAAATCTCAAAATAATCTTTCAAATCATCAAGTACACTTGCTTATCAAATCATATGAAGTAATAAATCTTCCAGAAACCATCATAGAACTCGTTCTTGACTCTCAAGCTCAATATCAATATATATTCAATAGAAAAAAATTTTATTGAAAAACATAAATCATGACACTTATCATAAATCACTTAGAAATTATCATGTCAATCATGACACTTATCATAAATCACTTAGAAATTATCATTTCATGATAACAATATAAAACTCATGTATAGCTCAAATCTCATAAATCCTTGATAAAGTAATTTGGGTGTAAACCTACTTTGCAAAATTCATGAAATTCAATAGAAATTAAATCTTTGGACGCAAGAACGAAAGAAGTGTTCTTGTTGAAAACTCCACATACCTTAATCTTTGAAATTGGATGAACTTTAGTGCGTGAGACTTATCCACACTTGAAATAAATAATTCTTGAAGCCCACACTATGAGGAACTTGGTTCTTGAAGAAATTTTGAAGATTTATGGATGATTCTTGGAAGATTTATGTTCTTGATATAACCCTAGATATATTATCTCAAGAGAATTGGAAGAGAAAATGATGGAATTAGGATTTGGATTGGATTCTCATATTTATAAAGGACTCCAAAAGAATGAGAAAAGACCAAAATGCCCTTGCAAAAATGTCTCTAAATAGTTGACGATATCCGTGACAGGCCGTCAGACCCGTGATAGGCCGTCACGAAATTTCATCACAAAAGGGTCAAATTTTATGATTTTCTGCCTAAGGCTGACAACATCATCAGAAATATCATCAAAAATGTGACGATGTCGTCAGACATGTTGTCAGAAACGTGACAGGTCGTCAGAAACATGTCAACCTTTTCCAGATTGATAGGCTAGAGTAAATTGGGCATAACTCTTTGCTCCGGTATCGGATTTTGGAAAAATTGGTATTGTTGGAAAGCTAATTCAATTATCTATCGGTTGACAAGTCGTGAGCTCAAAAATTCCAAGTATAGTTAGAGATATGATCGTTTGAAGTTGACTATACCAATATCCTTCCCAAGAATTCAATCGGTAAGGAATGTTTTGATTCACCCAATCGTTAGGACATCTTTAAGGCCTTAATACACACCATCCTTGATCAAAAAACAAACCAAAACATTATAATTTATTTCTCATGTGCTTGATTCATGGTTTCACTATTGGTTAGAGTCTCGGGGTTTTACAATATCTCCCCCTTGAAAACATTCATCCTCGAATGTGGCTAGATAGGCCAAGAACAAGAGAAAATGAGGATGTATAGATAGAACGACTCACTAAAAGGGCTTACTTCATTCTAAACTTTCGAGTACTTCACAAAATTTATGAATCATAGAGAGAATAACCATATAGCTGTATACACTGGATTAGAAGGAAACTGGATTAGGGAAGAATAATACCTTTGGCTTAATTCGAACTCGTGGAGAAGAGATGAGGGTATCTGGTTTGCATATTTGCTTTTGCTTCCCAAGTAGCACCGTCGATTGATTGATTTCACCACATAACATTGACCAAGGGAACTTCCTTATTTCTTAGTCTACAAACTTAATAATCTAGGATTTCAACTGAAACTTCATCATACGAAAGGCTACCCTGAACATCAAAACTTTCTGAGGGATCAACAACAACAGAATGACCAATGTGCTTCATGAGCATAGAAACGGGAAAGATAGGATGGACAACTGACAACTGGCAGGCAATTTAATCTCGTAAGCTACTTTCCGAACATGATTCAAAACTCTATAACGGCCAACGTATCGAGGACTAAGCTTCCCTTTCTTACCAAATTTTTTCACCCCCTTCATGTGTGAAATCTTCAATTACACCAAATCATTAACTTAAAACTCAAGAGATCTTCTTCTTACTTCTGCATATGACTTCTGACGACTCTGGGCTGTCTTCTATCTTTCCCAAATCAGCTTAACTTTCTCCATAGCCTCAAACACAGCATCAGATCCACTCACAGTGGCTTCACCCACTTCAAACCAACCTATGGGTAATCTACATCGCCTTACTTATGAAGCCTCAAATGGAGCCATTCCAATGCTAGCATAAAAACTGTTGTTGTAAGAAAATTTAATCAATGGCAAATATGCATCCCAACTTCCTTTGAAATCAACAACACATGCCCTCAACATATCCTTCAAGGTCTGGATGGTCCTCTCAGCCAGACCATTAGTCTGCGGATGAAAAATGGAGCTAAGATGAACTTGGGTACCAAGTCCCTTTTGAAAAGCCCTCCAAAAATGAGAAGTAAATTGAGTACCCCTGTCGGAGATAATAGACAAAGGAACTCCATGCAACCTGACTAACTCTCGAATGTACATCTTAGCATAGTCCTCAGCGGTGAAAGATGTATGCACTGGCAAGAAATGCAAGGACTTAGTCAACTTGTCTACAACGACCCAAATCGAATCATGATGACGTTGAGAAGAAGGTAAACCAGTCACAAAATCCATATTTACTTCCTCCCACTTCCAAGTAGGAATACTAAATTCCTGCATTATTCCACCGGGTCTTTGGTGTTCTATCTTAACCTGTTTGTAAGTTGTACACTTCTCTACGAATTTTGCTATATCTTTTTTCATACCATTCCACTAATAGAGTTATTGCAAATTGCGGTACAACTTGGTAGCACCGGGATGAATAGAATATCGTGCGCCATGCGCTTCAGCCATAATTCTCTGCCTTAAATCTTCAACATTAGGCACACACAATCTATTCTAAATCTTAATACCCCATCTCTCCCTTGGGAGAAAACCTCCACCTTTTGGTATTTAACTGACTCCTTCAATCTGACCAAACTAGGATCCATATCTTGCTTCTCCTTTACTTCCAAAACTAGAGAAGACTCGAAACTACTCTGGACCCAAACATTACCGTCAGCTAAATCAAGCAAACTAACTCCCAACCTAGCTAGACAATGTACCTAACGAGCTAAATCCTTCCTATCTTACTCGACCTGTGCTACACTACCCATGGACGACCTGCTAAGGGAATCTTTCACTACATTAGCCATGCCCGGGTGATACAGCACATTCATATCATAGTCCTTTACCAATTCTAACCATCGCCTATGATAAAGATTGAACTCTCTCTGAGTTAACACCTACTGCAAACTCTTGTTATCCGTAAAGACATCAACATGAACACCGTACAAATAGTGTCTCCAGATTTTCAAGGCAAAAATCACTGCAGCTAACTCGAGGTCATCGGTCGGGTAGTTCTTTTCAAGTGGTTTCAATTGTCTGAAGGCATAGTATATAACCTTACCTTTATGCATCAACACGTAACCCAACCCAACTCTAGTAGCATCACAGTACACCAAAAAAATCATCTACACCATTTAGAAGGGTCAACACAGGGGCCGAAGTGAGTCGAGTCTTCAAATCCTGAAAACTGTTCTCGGAAGAGTCAGACCACATGAATTTAATTTTCTTTTGGGTCAACCAAGTCAAAGGAGATGCAATGGAAGAGAAACCCTCAATAAAATGACTGCAGTAGCTAGATAAACCCAAGAAACTCCTAATATCAGATGGGGAAATAGATCAAGGCCAATTTTTCACAGCTTCTATCTTCTGAGGGTCAACTCGAATACCTACAGAAGAAATAATATAACCCAAAAAAGCAACTGACCTTAGCCAAAATTTGTACTTACTAAATTTGGCAAATAGTTGATGATCTCTAAGGGTTTGCAAGACTATTCAGAGATAATCAGCATGGTCATTCTCACTTTGGGAGTATACAATAATATCATCTATGAACACACTAACAAACATATCCAAGTACTGTCTAAACACCCAATTCATGGGGTCCATAAAGGCTGTTGGGGCATTTGTTAGCCTGAAGGACATGACCAAGAACTCAAAATGACCATATCGGGTGCGAAAAGCTATCTTTGGAATATCACACTCCTTGACTTTAAGCTTGTGATAATCGGATCTCAAGTCTATTTTTGAGAAATAGTTAGCACCTTACAGTTGATCAAACAGGAGGGTACTTGTTCTTGATTGTGACCTTGTTAAGCTGATGATGATCAATGCATATCCGAAATAAACCATCTTTCTTTCACACAAACAGAATGGGTACATCCTAAGGAGATACGCTAGGCCTTATGAAACCCTTATCTAGAAAATCTTTGAGTTGCTCTTTCAACTCCTTAAGTTTTGTGGGGGCTATAGGATATGGAGGAATAGAAATAGGCTATGTGTTGGGGAGACGATCAATCCCAAATTCAATCTCTCTGTCGAGAGGTACCCTGGGAGATCTTCTGGAAAAACATCACAAAACTTATAAACAATGCTGATCTACTGAATGGTCAGAGTCTCAAACTTAGTATCTTTAACTCAAACCAAATGATAGATGCAACCTTTGGATATCAGTTTCCTAGCTTTTAGATAGGATATGAAATAACTCTTGGGAGATACAGAATTTCCAGACCACTCAAAGACTGGCTCATTGGGAAACTGAAACTTGACTACATGGCTACGACAGTTTATAGATGTATAACAAGAGTGAATGTAATCCATACCCATAATAATGTCAAAATCAACCATGTCTAGCTCAATCAAATCTACAAACATAACTCTGTGAAGGAAAGTGATAGGACACTTCTTATATACTTGCTTAGCAACAACAAGTTCACCTACTAGAGTAGAAACTAGAAAAGGCTTAGGAATCTTTTTATCATTAATCTCAAAATTCACAGCCACTAATGGAGTCACATAAGAAAGACTTGACCCAGGGTCCATCAACACATACACATCAAAATGAAATACACAGAGCGTACCAGTAATAATATCTGGTGAATCCTCCTGCTCCTGGCGAGGTGGTATAGCATAAAAGCAATTCTGGCGCTGACCACCGACAGTCCTAAACAAGGCACCTTGAGGAGAAGTAGGACAAACCTAAGGGGCTAGAGCACTAATAGCCTAACTTTGGGGACGAACATCACGGCTCCCCTATCTAGCATATGGGTAATCCCTGAATTTCTGGCCCAACTTACCACAACTAAAACAACCTCTCTTCTCAGCCATACATACTCCAGGATGCATTCTACCATACTTAGCACACAGGGGATAGTTAGGTCTATTACTCACACTGTCCTGAGACCTAGACACAGTAGGTGTATTACACTGCTCTTACCTGACTTTGGATACCGGAGTATTAGCTGATGACGGTGATGGCATAAAAGAATAGCTCTGAAATCGAGGGCAGATCCCTCCAAAAAATTTGCTCTGACTATACCCCTACTACTCTAATCTAACTCTTTTATTCCCTCTCACTCTGTCTCTCTTTCACATTGTCTGCTTTAATCTGCTGGGCATGTATCATCAATTTAGAAAGATCCATGTCCCTATTGAGCATAGCGGGCCTACACTCTTTCATAACATAACTTCATACGCCAGTCAAAAACTTACTCATACTGGTCCTGGAATCAGCTATCATACTGGGAGCACACTTAGACAACATGTTAAATTTAAGACAATATCCTTGTATCAAGTTCATAAATTCTTCTAGTTTTGCTTTCCTCAGCTCTGGGGGAAAGAATTGTTCTAAGAACGCGTCCTAGAACAACAGTCAAGTCATGGGAGCGGCATCCTTCCCCCTACTCTTCCTCTACAACTCCACCCTATCATAAGCAATATCTTTCAAGTGATAGGAAGTTAGCTCCACACTTTTTTCCTCTGTTACATGCATAATTTGGGTGATATTTTTCACCTCATCAAGATACATCTGTGGGTCCTCACCTACCCTTGACCCATAAAACTCTGGCAGATTCATCCGTATAAAATCCTAAACTTAAGCTACTATAGAATTACCTTCTTGCAGAGGTGTAACAGCGGATTGAACATTGGCCTGAGCATTGGCTGTAACTGCCTGGGCTAGCGCCTGAAAAGCTGCCCTAAATTTGGCATGAGTCACCATCTTATTTAAAGGACCAATGGGTTAAGGTTGTTTGTTGTTTCTATGAGCTCTATGAGAAGGAATTTTTTGTCATAAGAGAGTATAAATTAATAGCAGAGAGAAATAGCCAAAGGTACGAAAGACTTCTGAAAGAAATAACTTTTCCTAAGACATCCCATAGCCTCTTTCTGATAGATATGGTGTGCTATACACCGATGATCAAGACTCTATGTAACGCGGGTTTTTAGACTCCCTAGGACTCCTTTGAACCTTAGGCTCTGATACCAAGCTTGTAACGCCCCAAGATCCCATCCCAAGACGTCACATGGTGCTTAAGGCTACACACGACCTAAAGGTAACCCTCTGAGCTTGTCATCACCTCTATAACTCGCTATGATAATAATCAAGCTATAATAAAGAAGAATAATCATGTCATGAACATATTGGAATACAAAGAAATACTATTCTGTACAATAAAAATACTAAAGTTCTGTACATACTGGTACTCTAGACTGATAAAGCCTCTACTATATAAGACTGAGGAGCCATTAGGATAGATCCCCAACTGACCCATACTGAACTAGAAATAAAAAACCATCTAATATTAAGACAAAAATCGGGGACATAGGTCATCGAACCATGAGGACATACCAACTGTACGAATGTAGATGGAGGTACTCGAAGATCACTGTCACTGCTGAGACTGAGCACCAGAACCTATATCATGAGAAAATATAGAACACAGAAGAGTATGGGAATCAGTACTTGGAATTGTACTGAGTATGTGGGGGTGCAAACAATATTTAAATAATATCATATATGTATAAGAAAATCATGCATGCTAATAATAATGACTCTCTTCACTTGAGTTACCTGAAACATATTTTCCATAAATCATCAATAATAACACATGCTTTATAAATCTCACAAACCGTTGGACTCAACTCAAACTCTTTGACTCTTGATTTAGAGTGACTCGGTAACTCATGAAACTTGGATTATTATGGACTTGGGAGTTTCTTATAATTGACATAAACCATGTGAGCTTACATGGAGTCCAACGTCTTGCCCATGTTGGGGAGAGCTGTTCTATCTTTGCCATCGGAGTAAAACCTTAACTTTAGTGATAACTGTCTTGGCCTTTGGTCCTTAATCTTAATCCTATGGTAGCACGTAGTTCTGGGGAAGTAGTATGCATTGAACTCATACTTCCTGCTCGGTGCTAAATACTACTCCCAGACTTAAGCTCAAAACACATTAGGAAATCCACCTTAATCAACTCAAGGGTCTATCATGAAGACCAAAATATAAATATATATCACTTGTAAATCATAATCAACTTCTGGATTCCTCACTCGACTAAATCTCAAAATAATCTTTCTCATCATCTAGTACACTTGCTTATCAAACCATATAAAGTATCAAATCTTTCAGAAAACATCATAGAACTTGTTCTTGACTCTCAAGCTCAATATCCATATATATTTAATAGTAAAACTTCTTATGGAAAAACATAAATCATGACACTTATCATAAATCACTTAGAAATTATCATTTCTTGATAATAATGTACAAATCATGACATAAATTCTTAATTTAAAAAATAAGACAATGAAGTAGTCATATGTGTCAATCTTATATATCTCAAATATCATAAATCCTTGACAAAGTAATTTGGGGTTAAACCCACTTTGTAAATTTCATGAAATTCAATAGAAATTAAATCTTTAGGCACAAGAACGAACGAAGTGTTCTTGTTCAAAACCCCATATACCTTAATCTTTGAAATTGGATGAACTTTAGTGCTTGAGACTTTATCCACACTTGAACTAAATAATTTTTGAAGCCCACATTATGAGGAACTTGGTTCTTGAAGAAATTTTGAAGATTTATGGATGATTCTTGGAAGATTTATGTTCTTGATATAACCCTCAATATATTATCTCAAGATAATTGGAAGAGAAAATGATGAAATTAGGATTTGGATGGGATTCTCATATTTATAGAGGCCTCCAAAAGATGGAAAAAGACCAAAATACCCTTACAAAAATGTCTCTAAATTGTTGAAAAAAAATAGTTGACGGCATCCATGACAGGCCATCAAACCCGTGATAGGCCATCATAAAATATCATCACAAAAGGGTCAAATTTTATGATTTTCTTACTAAGGCTTATGACATCATCAAAAATGTCATCAAAAACATGACGATGACGTCACATATGTCATAAGAAACATGACAAACCATCAGAAATGTCATCACCCTTTTCCATATTGACATGCTAGAGTAAAATGGGTATAACTCTTTGCTTCGGTATTGGATTTTGGCGAAATTAGTATCGTTGGAATGATAATTCAATTATATATATATTGATAGGTCATGAGCTCAAAAATTCCTAGTATAATGAGAGATATTCTCATTTGAAGTTGACTATACCGGTATCCTTCCCAAGAGTTTAATCGGTAAGGAATGTTTTGATTCACCTAATCGTTAGGACATCTTTAAGGCCTTAATACACACCATCTTTGATTAGAAAAAAACCCAAAACATTATAATTTATTTCTTATGAGCTTGATTCATGGTTGCACTATTAGTTAGAGTCTCAGGGTATTACAAGAACATTCAAAAAATCATAAATTAAAACAAAAAATTATTTAGAATTTGACTTACTACATCCTCTTGGGGGTTAAAGATATCAAGAAATTTTACATTTTTATCATTTTTGGCCGACAACTATCTCAGAATTCTTGGACATGAAACTTCTTCCTGGTAGTTCACTTGTTTCTCAAATAATGAATGATTTCAAATGCCCAAGCCTATAAAATAATACTAATAAATCAACAAAATTATTTAATAAAATAAAAAAGAATCATAATAAAAGAAATACTTACCATGAAAGCCCATGAAAAGTCATATAAGTTGAATGTCTTTGGCGATAATGGAGTCAATAAATATTTGACAATTATTTTGAATCTTTCATAACCCCAAGGATAGCTGTTAAATGCCTTAAGATCCCCGGAGAGCTTTATTAAACCAAGATCTATATTATTATTGAAGTATCTCACCCAAAGAATATTATGTACAAACAAAACCAAACACAATGATTCCTTGTGCTTCTTTGAAAGTCTTTTACCTTTCAACGCTTCTATCAGATTTTTTATTTTTTAAGTATGGAGCAACAAGGGACACCAAGCCATCACCATTACTTGACTTGCCTTTGCTTCTTTTTTTTTGGGTATGTAGGGTGTTTTTTGGGGGTTAGAATAGGTATAACTTGAAAAAGAGAAGGAGGATAACATTTTAATCTAGTAACTACGGAAAACTCCTTGCATCCAAAACAAACAGGCATGCCACAGTAATTAATCCACACCTTATCTATCTTATCTTAAATTTCATACATAAACCTAATCTTTAGAAGATTATATATGATTTTCATTTGAAAATGAGCATTTTTGTCCTCCAAAAAATTAATATATTGCCCATAGCAGCTTTCACTAAAATAAGCATCCAATTTTTGTTCTCAAAGTATTTTTCAGTAGGCATCGAAAGATTTTCCCATGACTGACTTAACCACAAAATCACCAGTTAAATCAGTGGCTCCATCACGCTGCATTCTCACAGGATAACTATCAATGCTGAAGGATTTGACCAACTCTTTAGTGGAAGGGCTATTAGAATTTGGATATTCTCTTTTGAAAAATTTCTCATCCCATGTTCATTATCTTTTGCTTTTGATTGAGACATCACTTGTAAAGCAAGCTACTAGAGTGGTGGATGTAGCCCAAGTGCTTCACTTGTTCCTTTACTTGGACTTAATTCAGATTCTTTTATTTTGGGAGTCATGTTATCTAAAAATAATAGGAATATCAAAAATATTATAATTGATTAATGCATTGTTAATAAAAGGATAATAGTAAGTCTAACATATGGAACAATAAACTAACAGTTCAAACAGATCACACATCTGTTGCACCTGGTATATTTTCTGTTGTAATATATAAATAAACCATTGGACTGAATGAGAAATCTATTGGAAATAATAAAAACAAATCACTCATTTATTAAAATAGATGACTGGTCTGTGCAATAGATCAAACATCTATTATAACATATGCATGATCTATTGGACTTGTTATCAATAATCAGTATTATTTAGATTTCTTCCAATAAAGGGGTCGTCTATCGCAACAGATGAATGATCTGTTGGAAAAAATAAAGTCTTGGACCTGTCATTTTTTTGGAATAGTTGATAGGATTTTATCCAATAGATGATTCATCTATTGCATCAGATGGTTAATTCGATGATAAATTTATTACATTAGATGGTTAATCAGTTGCATTATATTTTTTATCGGATTATTCTTCTGTTGCATAAGACGGTAAATTTGTTGCATCAAATGGTTAATTTGTTGAATCATATGGCTAATTTTTTGCATATCCTCGAGACTCAGGGAATCAGACTACTTGTAGTTTAACTCAATTGGTAGAAAAGATAGTTTTTTATTTTAGACGATCTTTGTTTTGGGATGAGTGACAAGTTGACAAATTATAAAAAAGGGCTTGTAACCTCTTAACCATGAATGTGGAGCTCTTCACATCCATAGGTAAGAACTTAGCTGGCCATAAGTTTTAAAACTCCAGGTATGCTTTCACCCGAATTTTAAAAAAGAGAAGGTTACCCTGCGTATGAGTTTAGAAATGTCTCGAAGGCGAAGCTGAAACCAAAATATCCAAAAATGCCCATATGCCTTAAAATAGGGGTGTGGTTTGATGGTTATGGATATCATTGTTTAGCTCATATCCTGAGGGTTTGATGTCCCTCTCTAGACTAGTCTCGTTTTGTTGCTGAGGAAAGGTTCTACGTTGTGTTGCATCCTTTATGGAGACATCCGGACATGTGGTTTTGATTTAATATTTTCATCCTCTTGGATGCTCTCGACAATAACTCAAATAATATTATTAGTAATAAACACAATTCACGAAAGAGGTATATAGTTTTAACCATATCTCCATGTGAGTTATTGCCTTAAAAGTGAAGTCATCATCTCATGTACCTATCTAGAAGGAAATAGATTGTAATAACAGACACAACAACTCACTTGGTTATCGCATATTTAGCTTATTTATCAATTGAATATGTCTTCAAAGTGGGGTATCCCTTTGGACACTGACGACACTTTATGCAGGACGGTCCTTGCAACCGTGTAATCATATGTTGATGTATCAACCCTTTTTGGTCACCCATAATGATGGTTTTATGTTGAATGATAATTCTCTAGTTACTGACAATGATTCTTTGTAGGTGACCTCAGGTAAGTCTTTCACATCTTTTGTATCAATACGACTTCTAGATTTCTCTTGAATTGTGAATCTTTGGATAATCTTGCACATTATTTGATGTTGGATATGAGGCGACTTGAAGATACCCTTTTAATTGCTAGCTTCTAGGTGATCCTTTACATTATCCGACCTTGGATAAGAGATGACTTATAGATATCCCTCCAATCGCTACCTCACAGGTATTCCTAAACATTATCCGACCTTGGATACGATATGACTTATGGATATCTCTAAAATTACTAGTCTTTGGGTAATACTGCACATAGTCAATATTGGATATGATGCGGCTTATAGAGAACCCTTGGACTTATCAATTTGATAATCTCGCATATCCTTCAGTGAGGATTTAGTTGTGACTTAAGGATAACCTTCAAACTATTGATCTTTGGGTAACCTTTCACACTATCAGGCTAGGATGTTGTTGTGAATTTTGGATGAACTATGGATTATAAAATCATAGTTGATCTTTCACACTATCCTATTTCAAATAATATGACTTATAGATGATTTCTCAAATTATCAATTTCTAGGAAACCTAATGAGTCGTTTGTCTTCAGATAGCGACTTAAAAATATCCTTTTGAGTTTTGTGCTTTTGATGCAATCAGATGCTGATTCATGAAATAATGAGATATCCTCGATGACAAATTATTCTATCTTTGTTTGTCAAACATATGTTAAATGCTATGATATCCTCGATGCCAGCGTATGCTATCTCGTGAGTCAATAGATATTTAATGTTGATGATATCCTCGATGCTAGCATATGCTATCTCGCGTGTCAATATATATTTAATGTAGATGATATCCTCGACACCAGCGTATACTATATCTTATGTCAACAGATATTAGATGTTGATGATATCTTCGATGCCAGCATATGCTATCTCATTTTTCAACAGATATTAAATATTGATGATAACCTCGATTCCAGCATATGCTATCTCGCATATCAACAGACATTTAATGTAGATGATATCCTTGATGCCAGCGTATGCTATCTCACGTGTCAATAAATATTTAATACTGATGATATCCTCGACGCTAGCTATTCTATCTCACGTGTCAATAGATATTTAATGTTGATAATATCCTCAATGCCAATGTATGCTATCTCGCGTGTCTTTAGATATTTAATGTTGATGATATATTCAATGTCAGTGTATGCTATCTCACGTGTCATCAGATATTTAATGATGATGATATCCTCAATACTAGTGTATACTATCTCGCATGTCATCAGATATTTAATGTTGATGATATCCTCGATGCTAGTGTATGTTATCTCGCGTTCCATCAAATATTTAATGTTGATGATATCTTCAACTCCAGCATATGAAATCTCGCGTGTCATCAGATATTTAATGTTGATGATATCCTCGACGTCGGTGTATGCTATCTCGCGTGTCATCAGATATTTAATGTTGATGATATCCTTGATGCCAGCGTATGCTATCTTGCATGTCAGCAGATATTAAATGTTATGGCCCTCTTGAAAATGAATATGGTTTCACCTGAGTTCGTTTGTTTGCGTTCTTTCTTTATACAGGTACCATTTGCATCACCCCATGGTGAATTTGGGGATGACTTTTTACTCTTCCTTCTCTTGAGAAATCCTTTGATTGTGGCCTTATAGGGCCATCTCCTTTGACCGTACCTGCACTCAAGTTAACTATTAAGTAGACACAAAGTCGCTTTTGCTAGCGACTATTTTTTAGAAAAATTCTATATACAATATTTATAAAGAAGATAAGGAGTCTTTGTTTGTCCTTCATTGTCTCAAGAAATGAGATAGATAATTAAAAATGTGCTCAATAAATGAATATTAATCCGTCTTTGGGGATACCCCAATAATACCGTTCTTGAGAGTTATATGATTTGGTGACTCCCAACTCGCTTGTGAATTTTTTTGAAAAAAATTCCCATTTTCGTGTATTGATCCCTGCATCCACAGAAAAATAAATAGTTTTGAGTGAAAGTACTCTGCGTTGACTTCCTTCAATCCTTGGTTTGCTCCTCACTATCTTTTGGGTGCTCCATCATGTTTGGACTTCTACCCTGACTCCCCATTCCAATAGATGCCTAGCCAATCACTAAGTAAAGGATTTGTATAGATTTTTGAATGTAGTCTTAATTTTTAGAAACTAGTTTCAAAATAATTTTGTAAAAACTTTTAGAAAATCTCTGCTAGTCATGTCATGTACTAGCTCAAGAATGTCTTCTTCTTGTTTCTTACTATATCTGATATTTAATAGAGAAAATTCAAGGATTCATCATCTTTGATGAGTGTTTCTACCAAAAGTTCTGTCATAGCCAAAAATTTAGTCTACTTAGACTTTGTAGCAGCTGGTGATTTCTAAGGCTTGACTTTGACCTCTGGTATTTTCTGGATTTGAAATATATTCCAATATATTAGTGGAAATTTTGAGGACCTCCTCAAAATTTCTACCCTAGTTTAATACTATTGGAGATGACCTTGGCTTGAGAGGATCAGCAATCTTCATGGCTCTTTATCTTATTTTTTGGATGATATTCTTCCTCTTGTGAATTTTTGAGATTCTTACTCAAAAATTGTGCCTAAGTTTCCATTTCCCGGGGTGGTATGACCGAGCCATTGAGGCACCTACGTATCCCATTGAAGCAGGAATCAGGTCAAACGTAGTTTAAAACTATGCTAGAGATATATATATAATTTTAATAGGTTGACTGAAGACGACATAGGCCGCCTACATATCTCATTCTTAAGAATTTAGGTCATCACATAGTTCATACATAAAACAAAGGTATAAATTGTCCTAAGGGGTTGACCGAAGCCAACATAGGCCGCCTACATATCCCTTTCTTGGGAATTTAGCTCAAACGTAGTCCGTATATTAAAAGGAAGGATAAATTCTCCTAAGGTGTTGACCAAAGCCAATATAGGCTGCCTATGTATCCCTTTCTTAGGAATTTAGGTCAAACGTAGTTCGTACATAAAAGTAAAGGATAAATTCTCCTAAGGGGTTGAGCGAAGATGACATAGGTCGTCTACGTATCCCTTTCTTGGGAATTCGAGTCAAACATAGTTCATACATAAACCCATCTACAGGGTATCTAGCCTTGGATACCCTTATCTATCCTACTAGGATAGAATTGAGGTTTCTTTGAATGTGCTTTTGTGGATGATGTGATGCTTTTCATTGTGTTTATCTAGAAGTAATGATCAACTATCCACTTTCCTTTGAAATAATTGACAAAATTCATTCTTCCTTATTCTGCTAGAATGACATCGACCCTGATTTCTCAACTGGCGTTATCTCCATGATTAACCACCCTAGTTTCTTCTAGGTTAGGCTTTCTTGATTTTTTAAATCTTTGGCTCTTATGTTGATCATTCAAGGGCTAATGTCTCCCATTCAACATTATATTTCTTGATTGTTCATTTTGCTCTTGGTATGACATGACATTGTCAGGTTTTAGATATTTATTACTTATTGATCAGGAAGTAATAAGTGAAGCGAAAGTCTAGTTAATTAATGTTTCCTCTAATTCATCCTCTTTGGTTCTAGTTATCCTGGAAAATTTTCATATAGTAGCATCATATTTTTCCCTATTCCATTCTCTAGACCATCACTTATAGGTTTTGAAAAAATGACTGGTAGAGTCTAGTTATATTACTAATCATTTTTCCTTTCTTGTAACAAAGCTATAGTCAAGAGGGGAATCTCTTATTCTCTTTGATCTAGTGAAGTAGGTTTATTTGTCAGCACAAAATAATTTTTATTAGCTGCAAAGTAAAAAAAAACTCAATCGCTGACGTGTTAGCTTTGGTTAGTAATAAGCAACACAAGATGATAAAGTAGGAAGTAAACATATAAAGTTGTTTCTCATCTCACGCAAATTAATCCATGGAGTAATATGACTCGAGAATTTCAATGAACAGGATTTTACTCATTGATATGGATAATTTATATTTATCTAGAAGGTTCAACTCTTCTTCTTTCCAATCTTATTTCTCGTGTCAAGAAAATGGAGGACAACAGAGTTTTTGAGAATAGGGGTCGGGACAAATGGTTGTCTACGTATCTCATAGAGGAGAAATCAGGCCCTGTATTGTTCGAACATATAATGGCTTTTTCTGTGTCCTTAGTCAATCTTCCGGAAATTGTAGCGAGCTTTTAGGAAGTTTTAAGAGTGATTGCGGACTTTTTTGAGAGACTTGGGAGACCTGGAGTATGTTTGGTTAGACTTTTGTATAATGAAAATAATTTCTGCCTAAAGATGCTCGATTAAAAAAGAGATTGGATCAATTCTCCTTTGATTTGAATCAACATAACATGTATAAGCTCATACAACAATTATATCATACAAGCATATTGTAATAAACGTGAATCCTAATTGGTTGACCCTTTTGAGCCAAGGGTTGGCCTAACATATTTGAAGAAAGTATATGTTTTTTTAAAACCAATATGTAATTCCCCAAAACCTCCATAGGTATACATGAAGGGCATAAATGATTAAAAATGTTGCATAAAAGGGATACATTCTTTAGGGAAAGGGAAAATAACATGAGAAAAAGAAAAATGTCCCACGTAAGGGATATTAGCTCCTAGATGTTCTTTCATAACCTTTTTTCCTCTTAGATTTGTCCATTTCTTGTCATATGCGACATCTCTTGATGATGAAGTGATTGTCGTATAACTGTGCTCTATCTCATAAGTCATTAGTCTAGGAAATCATGAAATCATCCAAATCGATCAATGATCAACCTCTTGCCTAGCTCACTTTAATTTTTTCTCAATTGGTGGATGATTGAGGCATCTTACACGAAAGCAAGTAAAGTAAGACTTCTCCCTACCCCCAAAGGATAATGGATTGGATTAAATAACATATATTTCTAAAACACATAAGTATGCTTTGTCTTTAATTGACTCGCGGCCGATAAATGCAGGGTATGTTTTCTAATGGGCCCAATATCCCACTTGGATATTGGGTCATCCTGCCTCATGCCTAAAAGAGGATTTTGGTTTCGCTCTATCCTAGGTTTCTAGAATGGGTTTGGACAGAGGTTCCCAATAGGACAACTTGAGTTTGGAAACACGAATAGCCATCAGACGTCTCACGTGATAATAAACCATCGTATTTTCAATACTTTATTTAAAGTTGAACAACAGAGATCGGGACATCCACGAAACCTCAAAATAATTTAATAAGCCTCATGCGGGATTATGCCATGAAATGCAACAGTTAAATTTTGCAGAATTGAAATATATAAGCACGTAAACAGTTTAAATAGTTGGTGAAAAGATAATTTCAAACATTTGGTAAAAACCATATTCCAAACTCCCCAGTAGAGTCGTTATTTCAGTTTTGTCCCCTTTTAACTCGAAGAATTGGAAAACATTGATATTGACTTTTTAAAACATTTCAAAACTTTATAGAAAAATTTGAAACATTCTAAGAAATTACAGAGTCACCACTTAAGTTATTTGAAAAGAAATTAAGAAAGATTTTTAAAATAAAATTCTAAGTCTAAAGAAGAAAAAAACTTAGGCTTTTCAGAAAATCCCTGGTAAGAGGTTCTTATTAACATTTTAGGAAGGGTTTTAAGGCACCTAAAATGTCCGCTAACTTGTAGTTATCCGGACTATTACCTTTGACTAACTTTGAAAAATAGAAGTTAGTTTTTGAAAAGAAAGTGATTTAGGAAAAACTTGTATGAAATCAATTTTAACGTCTTTGTAGGAAATTTAATCAAGTCTAAAAAATAAATAGTAAATAAGCATAGAAAGGGGTAGGGGAGAAATTATGAGATTTATGCTCTTAGGCCCAAACCCACTTGCACCTGTCCTAGACTATTCATTTGGGATTTTAGCCTATCTTCACCTGTCCTAATCTAGATTTTTGGGACATTGGCCCATAACCTGCTTCACCTATATTAATTTACAACTTTCGCTTAGAGACCCAAATGAATGAACAAATAGATAAATAAATAAATAAATAAAGAATAAGACAACAATAAAAATCGATAGTTTTCAAGTCTCTTAGCGACCTCATCTATGGGTTTTGACCCATTTTCCTTCTTCATCTATCTTCTAGCATCCGCACGCTATATAGTCGACTTTAGGTTTAAACTTCGAACTCGACTCGAAGAGGTGGGCCTCATTGGCCCATTACGAAATGCAAGAGGGGAGGAGTCCTTTGGACTTGAGATATTTTTTGCATGCAAATAAAAGATAATGAAATTAATATATGTTCAAGGCGTAAAAGTAATATATTTCAAAGCAAAAGAAAATATCAAGAACCAATTTTTTGAATGACAATGATAAGCATACTTGCACACATATAACAAGAATGAGAGTCAACAGATAAAATGCAAAGCAAAGACACCCACTTACATGCTTCATGATTTATGTTCATATTAAGAATGAATAAAGGTAAAAGGTAGAAGGCTGTATTAAATGAGTTAATGTGAGAACAAACAACGTAAGCTTGTGAAAGAAAAGGGATGAGGCAATAAGAAAAATAATCATGACTGCTAAAATTGAATAAACATAAACACTAATCCATATAACAAATTAAAATAAAAGGCTAATTTTTCAAGAAAGAGAATCTTTAAATTTCACTTAAGGTGACATTAACGAAGATTCATACATCTAAATTACAACCAACATTAGGAAAAACATGAAATGACCTATGATTTATCTTTCTAAGACATTGTTGATTCTCTTCTGATATTACGAATCAAAGATAGACGTGAATCAAGTCTCTAAACACACAAAGAGCACATATAACATTCCTGAGTAAGAAAATTAGAATAAAAGTTTAGCATTTCTAAAAATGAAATATCGTTCAATAATCATACCATACATGACTCATAAATATCTAAATAATTCTATTTAGCCAAAAAAGCCCAAACTTTCTCATCATTTTGATAAGTCAAGATGCAAAAAAACAAGGAATAAACATCTTGGATGAAAAATAGCTAGTACTTCACCTCTCATATGAGGATTTTGAAATCAATTAAAATAATTAGCAAGCAAATGACAAATTCTTGACTTAACCAATTACTATTTTGTTAAGGCAAAAAAAAAACCAATAGTAACTATTCTTTTTAACATAAAACAAACAACTTTACATGCTAAAAACAAATATATTCATCAACAATGAATTTAAATAAAACATAAGAACGTGTTTTAAGCAAAGATTGAAACTTTATCCATAATAATCAAAGAATAAAGTCAAAAGGAGAAACAATCAATATTATCTATTCTTTTCATCATAAAGGAAATAACTTTACATGGTAAAAACATACATATCCGTGAACAATAAATTTAAATAAAGCATAAGTACATCTTTTAAGCAAAGATTGAAACTTTATCTATATTAATCAAATAATAAAATAATAAAAGAGAAACAATCAATATTAACTATTCTTTTCAACATAAATGAAACAACTTTACATGCTAAAAACAAACATACCCACGAACAATGAATTTAAACAAAGCATAAGCACATTTTTTAAGCAAAGATTGAAACTTTATTTATAATAATCAAAGAATAAACTCAAAAAGGCACATGCAACTATTGCTAGCTTATTTTTAAACCATGAACATGAAAATAACCATAATATCGATACCACAATGTCCTATGGCCTTCAATTACATCTACAATAAATAATCTCAGCAAATAAATTATAACTACGAACTACGAAGAAGAAAAAGATGAAGAAGAAAAAGATAATAAAACTAAAAAAAGTAAAATTTGTTTTTACCTTTTCTGGAGTAGCAAAATGGGATTACAAGCTTTCTTCGGAGTCTTGATTACAACCGAAAAGTTTTCAACTCGAGAACTTCAATTAGCCCATGAATTTTAAGAAAAAGGAAATTTTTTTACTAAAATAAAAACTCTTCTTTGCTCAATGTTTTTTTTTCAAACTTGAGACTTAGTCTTTCTACCCAACTAGTGATAGTATTTATAGGTAAGGATGTGGATTCAATTCTTTTCATCTATTAATGTGGGAGAAAAAATATTTAGGGGTATTTTTGAAATTTTAAAAATTAAAGATATGATGAGGTGGAAGATTAAGTGGGGGAAAATTGTACAATGTAGTATAGTTTTTTTTATTTCAAAATTGGATAAAGGACAAAGTTGTGGGGAAATTGTACAATGTAGTATAACTCTTGAATTTAAAAATTGGAAAAAGGACAAGGTTTAGAGGAAAATTGTACAATGTAGTACAATTTAAAATTATTTTTTATGGAAATTGGGTAGAAGTTATGAGAGTTCTCGGGAATTTTGGAGTTATTTAAAATATAACCGTAATTGAGATTTAAAATTTATCCAAATTAATTTAATTTTGACCAAATTAAAAGTCAATCGGCTGATTACATTGCAATTATGACCAATTGATTTCAATTATGACCAAATCTAATTGATTGACTAAATTTAATTGAAATTCGATACGGATTAATACTTCTTTTAATTACAAACTTCTTGATTTAATAAAATCAAACACATATTTATCCAAATAAATTACTTTTGAGAGTAAATTATATTTAAATCAAGTATTTATCTGTTCGGATAAATTTTCAAGCTTATCTCCATAAAAGGTCAAATTTTTATAAAAATATTCATTCAAGTAACAAAATTTATACAATCTCATATATGTGAATACGAAAATGTATAAACGTCAGTTAAATAACAAAATTAGCCAAAAAAAAATATTTTAGAGCACATTTATTTGGTTGAAATAAATATTTTAATTTTATTAAAAAATGAAGAAACTCAGGGTTAAATTTAGTCGCAGAGGAAAAAGATTAGGTGTCAATAGGTGGGGCGGTTTCAATTAAGGATAGGAGCAAAAGGCCATTGGAAAAATGTCAACAATTGTAGAGCACCATGACTGTCCCCTCCCTGACACGCCACCATCTTGGAGGCTAGGGTCCGTGGCACGGTGTTGTGACAAACCCTTATTGTTTTTGGCTCCAAAAATTTTCTTTTCTTGGCTTCTTGCTCTTTGTCATGGAGTAGGATGTACGCTCTTACTTTGTGGCACGTCAGACAACCCCTTCACTCCGAAAATTTGATTTTTAAGGCCCTTATTCGATTAATCAAAACATTTAAGAAAGATCTAAAACTCAACCAAATCTATTTTCCTAGCTTAAAAAGGCTCAACAAAGCTAATTTAAGAATGTCGAAACTCATCAAAGCTAAGGGGAGATACAAATAAAGGTGGGAGTTAAAGGTTTTTTTGTTCTACTATAAAATGAGTACTTGAAGTCATCCAGATAAATCATTCTACACACCACAAAAAACACACTGAGAGCTTCCTAAGGCAAAAGAGTGAAGTTTCATGGAAAACAATACAAGTCTCCGTCGTAATCTTTTAAGAAACCACTAAGCAATTGGTGGTGATGACACCACACATCGATCCTAGAGAAGAATACATATATAATTCCACATAAATCTCCTGAGTTTAAATCCTTTATAACACCCCTTTCCCTTTGTTCCTCGATCCACCCTTAGTCATATCCCTTTAATATTGGGCAAAAATTCCCTTTCCTATCCACTGGAGGAGAAGGTTTTGTACACAACTCTTTGAGAATGCACAAAAAAAGAGAGATGTTCTATAGTCTCTTTGTCATCATCACAGGTTATGCATTATACCTGTGGTATGTTCATCTTTAATAGTCTCTCCTTCATTAATATCCCCCTATGCATAGTCAACCAGCTTATATAGTTATGTTTGGGTAGTGTCTTCTTACACCATATTCACCTACTACAAACCTATGTATTATTCTCCCCTCTTGATCCATGTATATCCACTGCTTATAGTATAGTTACCATTTGTTGTGAGCCAACAATTATACTTGCCATTTGCTGTGAGCCAGCCATTCTGTAGAATGCAAGGTGTGCATATTTATCCCTTAAGTGGCAAATTTTCTTCCAATACCAAAAGTATTTTGAGGCGGTTCTTAAACCACCAGATTTAAAGTATATTAAAATGAATGTTACATATTACATCCGAGAACTACAAATATTTGTTGACATATATCTTTAAACAAAATTATATTTATATTTCAGTTTGTCTTGGAATTTTTTTATTTAATACTAAATCTAATCAAACCAACGTAATCGGTTTGATTTGACTTTTTTATTAAGTGTGTTTTTTAGTTTGATTTGGCCATCTACTAACCTTTGTAACTTATTCAGTGTAATTTCACAAGCAAAAATTGAGACGATGGTATTACATAAAATTTTCTCCTACCTTGTGAAGGTGGAGAGACTGTTTAATTTATAGTAGACGCTTGGCTACACTCAAGCATATCAATGTAGGTCAGAAAATAATGTACAGTAATGAAGAAAATATAATCTATCTATAATATATTAAAAGTGTGAAGACCTTTTGAAAAATGATTTGAACTTTTTATCGCTCAATAAAAGTCTCTGCAATAGACAAAATCGTGTTTTCACCTTTTTATATATATAAATTTAAATAAATATATTTAAAGTCTAACAAATCATGTTTGAATTGGATTCACTTTCTGATCAAAGATTAACCTTTTTTCTGATCTTAATAGTTATTAAATTGATGGAATATTTTCTTGATATAGTTCTTGTCATTTTAGTTAATGGGTATAAATATTTATTTTCTTTTATACTTACCTTATAAGTGTTTTTGAGTTGATGGATTTAATTTTGCTAAAGAGGGTGAGAAATAGATCAAAATACATAGGGAGAGAAAAAGAGGTAAAAATATAAAATACCAAGAGGGAGACAAAAAATATAAATACAAGATACTAAGATGAGGAGAGAGATAGACATAGAGAAAATTGAAAGAAACAGGGAGAGAGATGAGAGAGAATTAGGAGAGAGGTGAGAGAATTTTTTTTTTTTTGGCTTAAAATCTCAAAATAGTAGTTATGGAAATTCTTTATGTCTTAGCATTCAGAACTTCAAATCATACGCCTTCATCTAAATGTGGTAGGGTCCTTTAGGTTCTCTTTGGAAAGCATAGCTGTATATTTCTACTACTTAAAAAAAATTGAAACTTATAGTAGAATGGAGGTATAAATACAATTTGTGAGCCCTCCTATTGTAATATTCATGTATCTGAGTTTGAGTATGATGACTTTATAAATTATATGATGCCTTGACAATGCTTTTCCTCTTAATTAACAAGAAAATATCAGTAAAAGTTTCATTTTCTACATTAAGTGCCACATGTTTTGATTTAGAGGTTTAATTATTTCTTTTCATAAAAGTTCTGTTTGATTTTGTGACGTTTCAGTGGGCATTAGTCAATAGGTCTCACTGCAACCCTAACTAAGAAGCACTTTTAATATAGTCCAGAAGACATTAACATATTTGAGATACAATATTTATTTATATCATCTAAATATACAGATATAACATTTATTTAACGTCAATAGTTGTATTTTAATAGCTTTCTTAAGTATATAATTTTATTGATTGGTGTAAAAAAATACGTGAAAAATATGTACACTACACTAATCATTAGTAAATATCACTGTGTCTAAAATAATGGTGAAAAATTAATATAAATTTAGTAAATATCACTGTGTCTAAAATAATGGTGAAAAATTAATATAAATTATAGTACTACGATAATTGAAAATAAAGAAGACAACATGTAAAAATAATATTAGGAGAACAATAATACTATACTAGTATACTACTAAAGAAACTAGGAAATGGTTTTCTATAATTTCTTACACTGATAGTCAACTTAAATTTCTCTCGTTTTTACTAATATTTAATTAGTAGTTTATTTGAACGACTAAATCTTTTTTTTTCTTGGTATAATTGAATCTGATATATACTATTAAAAAATGAATCCTTAGACCCTCTTATTAATATCTATATCTATATCTATATCTATATTTGTATCTATCTCTATATCTATACTATATTAAAAGTGTGAGGACATTTAGAAATATTGTTAGAACTTTTTGTTCTTAATTAAAAGTTTCAACTTTAGAAAAAATAGTATTTTCACTTATGTCACGACCCAAAATAGGATCATGACCGGTGCTAAGGTGGTTAGAATTTCAAAGAAAGCCTCGTCAGTATTCTACAAAAAATCGGGAAGAGTTTTTCCTATTTTTTGGCTTATCAAGAAATATTTTGGTCTCAAATCATCAGCACAACAACCCAACATAACAACCAACACACCAACACAATTCACCAAAATCATTACAAATTCTATCTCCAAAAAATAACAATACGAAATCCATCTTCTAAATTTTAGAAGAAGTCAATAAATTCACAATTCCGGAATAACGAAAGAATACTCAAACTCTAAAAACATGACTATGGAGTGACTCTAAAAGTTTTCAAGGAAAAGAACATAACAAATAATAAAATGCTGCCCATACGAACAAGCATGGGGCTCACAGGGAATTTGCCAATCAAAACCACTTTGTAGTGAAGAGTGAGACGCTAACTCAATGAGTAATAACACTTAAGCACAACCTTTTTAATGGGGACAAGTCATAAATTAGGCTAGCATGATAATCAAAAAGTGTCATGAAATAATGCTCTTCCGAAAAACGATAATCATTCCATAAGAAATTAATTTAACTATTTGAAATAGCCAACAAATACTATCATATTTAGTTTTATCCTTTGAGAGGTTTCCAAGAATGAATCATGCAATCAATGTGACATTCTATTTCAAGAATAGCCAATAATAGTGGACCCCTCTCAAAGAAGTCAAATATCATATCAGTTAGTCCTTACTCGAGGGAGATCAATAACAGTATGCTAGTTCTACCTTCCTACTATTGAGGGATATAACATAAATCAATAAATATAAGGTTCACCGGGTCTAATGAACCCTCCATTTGCTACAAAATTCAAATCAAGGTCGATTCTTATTTATACTTTCATTGTAAATACTAGCTACTCATATGAATGCATTCCAAAATAGTACAACGCATTTAAGTTCATATAAAAACATATTGCATATAAACTTGAACAAAACGCATGTCAAAATACTTATTTCTCAAGTAAGTGAAGAGCATTCATAACATCAGTAATCATATCTCAAATAATGATAGACAGATCTTATAACACTGAAAACATCTCAAGTAACCATTTCAGTATCATATAAATTAAAGTAAAAGACTTGTTCCACGTGCAATTTCAAAACATTCAACAACTCTTGTTTCATCAAAATCATCTTTAAAATATGCAAGTTAAGAAATACAAATTATGATAAGGTTACTACTTGTAGTACACTTGTCGAAATACAAAATTTGTCCCTTCGAACAATTGGTATGTCTTCCTTGGATCGAATCACATCATATCATTCTCGTGTTAATCTCTTTATTTAGGATAAAACATAACTACTTTAAACTAGCCTACTCTTGAAATTTTACTATTTGCTCTCAATTTGCCAATTTATACTTGATTTTCTTCAGCTCATGAGAACATACTTAAAGTTGATATTTTTTAATATCATAACCCATGAAAACCTTTTTATTATATACTATTATTTTGTTAAGAAAAAGGCATAAAAACTACAGTCTAATCAATTACTATTGTTGCTCCATTTATGAGAATTTAGAGATTTCTTTATCACTTTAGCCCTTGATTCTTAAACTCTCAACCCCAAAATCTATAGACATGAATTATATGAGTCAAATTTGTAGTGGGTCCTCTTCGTGCTCCTCTAGAAGAATGCCAATAAAATTAAACTCTAGTTATTTTCTTTGTTAAAGGAATTTGTTGGTTGAATTTTTTTCTTTCATGGTTGGCTAGGTATCCACTAATTGACTTAAGTAAATTTTATGCCCTCATCTCCTAATGGTATATGGTCTAATTGTTTCCTCCCCTAATTTTTTGTCTTAAGGTTAAATGGGCTTTAGCCTATTCTTTCTCTTTCTATCTTTTTTTTGCAACTATAAATACTCATTATTAATATGATATGGGATATTACATTCTTCCCACCTCAAGAAATTCAGTCTCCAAATTTAAAATAAGTGCATACTTGTAGACCAAAATAAGTGAGGGTACTTGACTCACATATCATTTTCTGACTCCCATGTAGCTTCTTTATGGTATGGTTCTTCCATGAGACTTTCACCAACACAAACTCTTTTGACCATAACTTTCTTACTTGTTTATAAATAATTGCCACCGGTTCCTCTTTATACGTTAAATTCTCATCAAGTTGCAAGGTCGGTGCTTCGAGTATACATGAAGAATTTAATATACACTTTCTTAGAATAGATACATGAAACACTACATGAACGAAGGACATCTCATAAGGTAGTACCAAATGATATGCCACACCTCTGACTTGATCAAGTATCTTATATGGTCCTATATATCTTAGGATCAGTTTACCTCTGTTTCTAAATCCTATCACACCCTTCATAGGAGAGACTTGTAGGAACACCTTGTCCCCAACTGAGAATACTAGATATCTTCTCCTCTTATCCGCATAACACTTTTTTCTTCTTTGAGCTGTGAGCAACATCTGACTAATAAATTAGACCTTGTCCATAGCTTCTTGTACCAAGTATAGTCCTTAAACCTTATCCCCTCCAACTTTAAACCACCCAATATGTGAATGACATCACCTACCATACAAGGCTTCATATGGAGCCATTTTAATGCTTGACTGAAAAATATTATTATAAGAAAATTCAGCTAAGGGTAAGTTAGTATCCCAACTACCTCCAGAATTAAGGACGTAAGCTCCTAACGTATCTTCTATGATTTGTATAGTATGTTCATACTGTTCGTCTGTCCACGGATGAAATGAAGTACTACTATCTACTCAGGTACTCAATGGTTTTGGGAAAGATCTCCAAAAAGGTAAAGTGAAATGTGATCCTCTATAAGAAAAATGGGACAATAGAACTCAATAAAGTCAGGGGATTTTATCAATAAATAACAGAGCATATTTTACTCCACTATATGAAGTCTTAACCGAAAGTAAGTGTGCTAATTTAGTAGGTTAGTCAATAATTACACATACAGAGTCATAACTTCTAGTGGTTCATGGAAGCCTGATTACAAAATCAATGGTGACTCTTTCCCATTTCCAATATAGAATCTCGATATCTTGTAGTAATCCTTCTGGTTTAATAAGATGACAAGCCAAAAAGCTAGAAATAAAGTTAGCAACATCTTTCTTCATACCTTCCTACCAATAAAATTACTTCCGGTCATGATACATCTTAGTAGACCTAGGATGTATGGTATATCTAGATTTGTGAGCTTCTTCAAGAATGGCTCGTCTTAACCCATCTGCATCAGGTACACATTATCAGTTACCCAATTGGAGAATATTATCACATTCAACACCCATTATCTTATTTTGACCAGCTAGGACCTCATCTAGCTATTAGTTCTTTTGTACTTTTGTGTTAAACTTATTGATTATTTAAATAATTAATTGGCTACAAAGAGATTTATTTTTGTTAACGTGTCACAAGCGGTAATTGCACAATTGCACATCCTCATACTGAGTTGCCTTTATATGCTCCTTCAATGAAGATTTAGCTTGGACACAAGCCAACAATACTCCTGACTTAGCAACACCAAATCTGACAACTTTGCCTTTAAGTTTCTGTATGTCTTCCACCAGTTGTCTCATTCCAGGTGCTATATGCGTCAAACTACCCATAGATTTTCTGCTCAAAGCATCAACCATAACATTAGCTTTTTTGAGATGATACAAGATAGCACAATCATTATTCTTGAGTAGTTCCATCCACTAACATTGTCGAAGATTTAGATCCCTCTACTGGAAAATGTACTTCAAGATCTTATGATCGATATAAATCTCACACGTTTCACTATATAAAGAGTTCTTCTAAATCATAAGAGAAAATACCACTACGACTATCTCTAAATCATGCATAGGATGGTTTTGCTCGTGTTTTTTCAATTATCTCGAAGCATAGACTATATCATGATCATTTTGCATGAGAAAAAATCCTAATAAAATCCTTGAAACATCATAGAGTACCTTAAATTCTCTAGAAAAGGCTAATACTGGTGCAGCAATCAAATATATTTTGACTTTCTAAAAGTTCTGCTCATATTCTTATGTCCACTGGACCTTTACATTTTTTTGTATCAGCTTGGTTAGTGGAGCTGCTATTTTGGAGAAATCCTAGACAAAATGCCTATAGTAATTTTCCAAATGCACAAAGCTGCAAATCTCTGTAGGCGAAGTAGGTCTAGTCCATTTCTACATTGGTTTTGTATATTTTGAATCCACAGTGATTCCATCTTTTGAGACAACATACCCCAAAATTGATATTAGGTCTAGCCAAAATTTACATTTTGAGAACTTAGCATAGAGCTTATGTTCCCGCAATCTCTGCAATAAAGTAATTAGATGATTCTCATGCTCTTCGTGGCTATGAAAATATATCAGAATAGCAACAGTAAATACTATCAAAAATTTACCCAGAAATGGCCTAAATACCTTATCCATCAAGTCTATGAATGCAACAGAAGTATTGGTTAACCCGAAAGGAATCACAAGGGACTCATAATGCCCATATCGAGTTCTAAATATTTTCTTGGGTATATCTTCTTCCACGATCCTAAGAAGTGATAACCAGAACGAAGATCAATCTTTGGAAAATAGACGACCCCTTCTAACTGGTCAAACAGTTCTTCTATATAAGGCAACAAATACTTATTACATATTGTTACCTTGTTCAACTGCATATAGTAAATACATATTTTAAGAGACTCGTCTTTCTTTTTTGCAAGAAAAATTGGTGCAAAAACACTAATCTAATGAATCTCTTATATAAAAAGTCCAACAACTACTGTTTGAGCTCGTTCAGCTCTACTAGTGCCATATGATTTAGGGGTATATATAATGGTATAGTGTCAGGTTCAAAGTCAATACCAAACTTTGTCTTTCATAATAGACATAATCCTGAAATCTCTTCATGAAATACATCTGAAAAATCCTTCATAACAAGTAGCTCTTCCAAACTAAGTGCTCCTACTCTAATATCACTTATCATAGCTAAGAGACCCATGTAACCTTTCTTTAATAGTCGTTGGGTATTCATAAAATATATAACTTTACTAACCTCTCAAACTTGACCCCCTTTTAATAAAAAACTAAGTTCGTTGGGTATCTCAATTCAAATTATCTTTGCATAAGAATCTATAGTATCATAGCAAGGAGATAACCAATCAAGCCCATCAATACATCAAAGTCAATCATATCAAGTCAACAAGAGTATCCCTAACTTCCACTATAATCTGGCTATCACAGTACATATACTTAACTAATAAATAATCTCCCACAGAAGTAGGAATAAGAAATGAATAATTTAACATCTCTAGCTGTCTATCAAATCTCACAGCAAAGTAAAAGGACACATAAGAGTAAGTAGGACCCAGATTAATCAAAGCATATACATCAATTGAATAGATGAAAAGAATACCTGTAACTACTGTATTCAAGGCCTGAACCTCCTTCCTAATAAGTGCAAAGAAGCTCGAATGACCTCTATCACCACTTTCTTGAGCCTTATTTCTAGTAACCAAATCTCTATTACCTAGACCTCTATTTCCAATACCTGTAGTATTACGAGTAGCCCTAATAGGTGCAGCTAACTAACCAGAACCTAGACTAATATTTCTTGGAGGATGAGGATAATACCTGATGTGGTGACCTAACTGACCATATCAAAAACACTCTCCAGTTAAAACACGACACTGGCCCATATGTAATTTACCCCAAGTCTAGCAGGATGGATTAGTGGAATACATCTGGCCAAAACTACGATATACATGAGATGTGAAGACCCCTAAGTACCCTATTTTGGAGGTGGCTTATATGCAGACTATGAGATCGAATCTATCCTTTTCTGATAGCCCTACTATTTTCCTGATATCCCACTATAAGATTTTTACTAAAGCCACCACTAAAAGATCCCCCATTTTAGCCTTCTTATAAACATAATATGATGCCCGCTCTACACGACCCTTGTACTCAATTTTTCTAGGAAGATCCACTATCTTGTAGTAGGCCAAGACTTTTATCTAAGGGGATAATACATTTTAGAGTTGAGTAACCAACCAATTCATAAACCCCTAGACTCGAGTTATTTCTATGGACACCAAGTATGGGGCATGTCTAACCATATTGTAGAATTTTGTATTATAAGTTAACAGGTTCATATCTATAGTTTGGACTACTTTTTCAAACTGATCTCTATATTTTTTATTATGACTGTCAGAAAAAAAGCTATCCATAAATAACTTAGTGAGATTATCTTATTTCAGTGGTGATGCTCCAACAGGACTTCCAAGCAATAATATATCATACCAAGTGTTAGCCATGTACTCCAATTTGTATGATGAAAGCTCCATAGCCCTCTCACTAGAATATCTTATCAGACACTATGTGATTTGTACCATCCAAAAAGTTTTGAGGATCAGCTTAACTATATGAACCTATGAATTTTGGTGATTTCAACTTTAGAAACTCCAGCAAGGATACCTCTTTATTTCCAAACCTGTAAGTTTGTGCAGATGCCTAAAATTATTGTTATGGCTGTGCTGAATTCCGCTGACCAACCTTCTCCTGTCTATCCAGTTGATTGGCTAAGCCCTAAATGACATTTTGCATGGAAGTAAGTTCGTCAACCATACTATCCTCAAGTTATGATGGAACTGTACTCTCATTCTTTTCAGGAGTGGGCTCTCTTAAAATTCTCAGAGTGGTAGCGTGATTCCCTGCGGTCTCACTACTACCTCTACCTCGGCCATTTTTGTGAGCTCCGCCTTTTTTCTCACCATTAGTTGCTAGATTGTAAACTATCTAATTAAAAAAATGACATGACCCAAATGAAGGTCCTATCGTAATAGGCATCTCAAGTCCAACATGGACCAGAGACCACCCCAATACCTAATACAATCTCGAATAACATACCTTGAGTTGGATGAATTTTGAATATACAAAATAGAGTTATGTACCACTCAAGACTCTGGGATAGGTCCATTACCATTACGAACCTAAACAAGTCAAACCATCTAATACCAAACTAATAACCATAACATAAACAAATCCATAACCAATCCATAACCTAGTAAGATGGAACAATCACAAATCAATTGTATTAAAACTGTATCAGCCTTAATACCAATACCAATGCCAAGGATGACACCAATACTGACACCCTTATACCAACCCAAAGTAGTCTCAGAAACCCTCTATCCAAGAGTAAAAAAATATTCGATCGGGATATGCCTCAACTATGGTATGTTTAGACAGTTATTTTAGTCTTTGTATTATTATACGTTATTCGAACGTTGTTTTATTCAGTATATTTTAGTATTTGAACCTTATGGCAAGTTTTTCGCCAGATTTACGCATTTATTTCAATTATATTGTTATTATAATATTACTATTATTCAGTACTCAGTTATATATATTAGTCATGGGTTAGCTAGTGGTCCTTCGTGATTGCTAGCATCGTGTAGCATCTGGGGTACCATACTCGGGCATTATATTAGTTTATAGATTTTAATTAGCCCATGTTATATGCTTGGTCATGCATCCCTAGTGTCTACATATTTTTACGTATCTTTAGTATTTACAGACTGTCATGCATACTCAGTATTTACAGATTTCTCCATATTTTTAGTACCTATAGATTTCATGTTCTCTACCTAATACTCTATGTTCTACATGTATAATCAATTAGTTATTATTATTATTATTCCCATTCGTGAAACCATGCATATCAGCTTACCTCATTTGGCATACCAGTATATTCAAAGTATTGATCGCATACTTTTTTTGTGCTATAATGTATCATATCATAGTTATTGATGCTCAGTTCCCAGATTGCACTTAGTCCCCCAGTTCATCTGCAGTTTAGTAGCAGTGATAAGTCCTCATCATCCGAGGATAGACTATATTACTTTATGTATTTATCTCAGTAGTTAGTAGAGTTAGTTAGGGCCTATCTCATCAACTCACAGTATTCAGTTTAGAGGCTATTCAGACACTACAATTAGCTATTCAGATTATTCAGATTTTAGTATTATGCCAGATTCATAATTCAGCAGTCGTTTCATTATTAAAATCTTATGGAAATTCAGTTATTCTTCTGTATTCATGATTATATTATTTAGTGCTCACAAATAGTTCCAGCTCATGGGCTAGCTTGTGGTCCCTCGGGACCGTAAGTATTATGTAATGACTAGGGGGTAGTCTTGGGTCGTTAAACTTAAGTTCTTGCATACACTATTTCGAGCCTATTAATTTACCTTTCATACAACTTTCCCCTTGAAATATAATCTTCTCAAATTCAGATAATACTATCCTTATTTTATTGCTACTAAGCCTCTGGGTCCTTATTGTTAACTCTAGATCATATGCTATCATAAGATTCTGAGGAGAGATCTAAAAGAACACCTAAGTTTTGCTAAATGCACAATTTTTTATGAATTATGAATGAAATCTTTCTTACTCTTAAGGGCGTTGTTGGGATAATTTCAAGCTTGCATAAAATCCCATAACTGTCTGTAAGGAACTACCTGAGAAATCTTTATTAGTAAGGATTGATCAATCTTGATTGTTTCTGTTTCCTTAAAAATAAGGCAGGGTAGGCAAGAATAGAGCAAGATTAGAATATGTATAGCTTTCTTAGAGGACCTTTCTATTGCACGATCTGAGACATGAAAGAAGGGAAACTTTTCCTAAAATATCTCATAGCTTCCTGTCCATAAGTATGGTGCGCTACACATCCATGCACAAGACTCTAAGTGATGCGGATTTCAGAATTCCTAGGATACTATTTAACTTAGCTCTGATACCAAGTTTATAATGACCCGAGACTACCCCCTAGTTGTCACACAGTGCTTACGACCCCGTAAGACCACAAGCTAACCCATGAATAATATCTGTTGTGAGCATTGGACAAATAATACTGAAATAAATATGGAATAACAGGCTGAAATGCCATAAGGTTCAAAACATCTAAAATATTGATAATGAATAATAATATCTGAATTTGAAATACTGTTTGAATCTAGTCTGAAAAGCCTCTAACTAAACCTATCTGTAAGTGGAGTTGATGGGATAATCCCCTAACTAACTCCATTTACTAAAATATTGCTAAGATGAAGTACTAAAATGAATAAATATCCTCAATAGATGAGGACTCACTGCAAATCTGCTACTGCTGGGTAAATCTTGCTAAGCGCGGTCAGGAACCTGAGTGTTCGAACCTATGATATGAAACATTATAGCACAAGAAACATGTATGCGATCAGTAATTGGGAATATAATAGTATGCTAAATGAGGTAAAGTGGTATGCATGGGTTCATATGCATGAACAATAACTAACTGAATGATATGCAAGAGCTAGATTAGCATACATCGAGGATCTGTAACTACTGAACATACTGTTCATACTATGATTGAGTATACTGGAACTAAATCTGATAACTGATAACTAAATATACTGATAATCTAAATTACTATTAACTAAGTGACTATATCTGACAGTCCTGATTTTGTAGAACTGAACTGAATTCTTTCTGAAGACTAAGACTGAAACTAAAACTGTAGGAGGTAATCATCTAACCGACATGCCCCAATCTAAACTAATAGGCATCTAATCTATAACGCCAATCAAAAGGGTTCCAGTATCATGACACGAGTAAAGACAAGCTGCAGAGTAACCATCTACTGGCAGGTTCCCTAAACGAGAATGATGGTACCCTCTACTGGTAGGTAAAGCACCTTATCAACTCTCAACTGATAGGATTGATGTCTCAACCTACGATTTCTACGTAGTTTAGGAATGCAAGGAGTGATTCTAAGGATCACACCCTCTGCTGGCAGGTAAGCCCCCATCCTTGGGTTCAATAGGTGCTGAATCCTACTCCCAACTAAAAGACACAGAACTGATTAACTGGACTAAACTGGATTAATACTGAGATCACTGAGTTTTTCTAAGTTATGTGACTGATTGAGTTCTACTGAGTTCTATAACTGACTGAGAGGAGTGCTAATCATGACATGACTGATGCTATTCATAACTGACATTGTCTCTAGGTAAACAGCTAAATTATCGGGTATTAAATATTCCCAGGACTCTATAGCATGAAAAGTAAGGCAAAGCATAATCTTGAATAACATAACAATGTTCACTTGGCCATCATTCATTCATAGAGACATTTCATCAAACACTTGTAATGCATTAACTTGTACATGGTGGGGAATACATGT
>NW_025860839.1:299070-299558 GCF_002878395.1 Capsicum annuum
AGAAAAATGACATCCGTAACCAATTCGAAATAAATTCGGTTTGGTTCGATTTTATAAAAATTTTGGATTTTTATTTTGGTTTGAAATATTGAAGTAGTTAGCCTCTCTATTTCATAACTGAGCATTTAAAATTGATGATTTTTTTTAGAAAAATTATTTTTTTAAACCTGTTTTTCATTCCCAAATATAAATAATCATAAATAACTCAACATTAATAAAACGAAATGAAATAAGCATAAGCTTACCATAATACATAACGTCATTAATCATTACAGATAAGATAACCTTGCATAAGTAGTCTACAAAACAACATAAAACTCAAAAATATTTCATGAAACAACATACTTTCTGCATAAATAGTCCAAAATCATCAAAATAGTCCATAAAATATTTGAGTAACTAAAACAATGTAGAAACAGTTTGCGGTGTATGCGAATTTGTTGTTAAATGTTAATTGTGAATTTGACTTACTAAATATTATATATATA
>NW_025860839.1:299658-316806 GCF_002878395.1 Capsicum annuum
AATTTTTTGGTTTAACCGAATTTTTTTCTAAAAATCAAAAAGCGACCCGAAAAAATGAAATTTTAAAATTACTAATCGAATTCAATCCAAAAAATTGAAAAAAGGAAATCAAAATTAAATTTCGGTTTGTTTTTTTGGTTTTTTCGGTTTAAACCAAAATATGTCCACCCCTACCTGTTGTCTTGTTTTAGTCAACAAAACGTCATAGAAAATAATTTTTTTTAAAAATGAATAATTTTAAAAAATTAAATGCTGGAAACCGGGATCAAACACACGACCTATGGGCAACAAAAATGTCACTTTGCCACTTTCACTAGATAGTGCTTTGTTATTGTGGGTGGCAGATTTAATATTGGACGATATTAGTATATATATACACCTATCTACATGGATTTTCCGTCGAAGTTTACGGGTGGAGTGCCACCCCCACGGCAATGAATAGATCCGCCCCTGGTGACTATATTCTTTGTATTTTCTATACATTCAATTTTTTAATTTATAATTTGGGATTTTATTTCTTTTTCTTTATTTGTACTTCGTTATTTAATTTGGCTTGTGTTTCTCTTTTAGTTAAAACTTTTTGATCTAAAAATTAAAGTAACTAAGCATATTGTCGTCAAATGGAGTAATAATTAGTAACAAAATTATTATAATGCTTTTTCTTTTATATGCAGTGAAAATCAGACTATTTATCAAAGGTTAATTGACAAATATCTATACTTAACTGTTACCAGACTTGAACTCTCATTCAGTGTCCAAGCATCGAGTCAATTTCTTCTACAACCTAAGAGATCTCTCATATAAAAGCAACCCTCGAAGTGATGAAATATATTATCAAAATCCAAGATAGAGAATGCTAGTTGAAATAGCTTGTCATTTAATAAGGTAAAAAACTCAGCAAGGTCTCATCAATACAAAATATATCTCTACTTTTGATCAACAATGCAAATATCCTCACCAAAGGACTTAGGTGTGTTGAACACTTTTAAACCATGCCTAGCTTGAGAAGGGTGTTAGAAGGGTATAAAGGTTAGAACTGTAATTTAACACAGTTAGTTGGATTAGTCAGTTATAACAACCACTTTGATAGTTAAGTTAGTTAATTACATGTCAATTAGTGTTAAGTCTATTAAGCTTAGGGGAGTATAAATATACCATCAACGTGTATCAATATATAATTTTTTGATTTCATTTCAACTCTCTCAAGTACTATTGTCACGACACAAATGGTCATGAGTGGAACCCACACAAATCTTTCTGCAAGAGAGCCATCTAAATCAAATCATTATCTAATCACATAGTCAATATTAAAACATTATTATCATAAAGCTAACTTAACAAATATAATCTGTAGCTAATCATCAGTAATGTGGAAACCAAATAAACTACTTACTAAAATCCCCAAGACCTGAAAGTCATCATACAAGGACTTCTAAACAAAGATCATATTTAAAAAGAGATATTCGAAAATAAGGTAAATAAAGAATGTTTTATTTTACGAAAGATGGATAACAACAAATAAGATGATCCAAGACAGTTTGAAGATGGAGAGCTCACCCTTGGATCGAGATCTTCTATCAAACGCTAGAGGTGAGGTCATGTTTGAGCCTCGAGAATACTTTCTACACTTAACAAAAGAAGAGTGCATAATAGTATTAGTACAAACCACTATGTACTGGTAGGTATCATAGGCCAACTCAATTTAATAGCATGTACACATCATAAATTAAATAAAAAATAGACAGGCATCGTCACATAACAAATATTTAATGAATCAACAATGCAGCAATAACAGGTCAAACAATGCAGCAATAACAGGTCAAACAATGCTCACAAACAAGCCACATAACCACCAACAGTATAAAGAATACTTTAAAATCAACATAATCAACAACAATATCTTAAATAATAACTACATTCTTGTAAAACTCGCTATTAGAATACCATTGGCTTATAATTTGTGTAATAACCCGTATAACCTCTCAAATTCTACAAAAATATATACACACATTCTGTAGGACTTATTTTTACATAAATAGTCATGACCTGTAGGGAACAATCTATGTTCATGTGCCGTACCAATTTGGTACCCAATCCTCAATAACAAGTTATAACAATATCATATTCGTACCTGCATAGTACCCGTATCCTCCAAAAACAAGTATTATCAATATAATATTCTTACTGCCGTGGTATCCGATCCTCCATAAACAAGTAATATCAATATACATATCTGTACCGATGTGGTACCCGTTCTTCCATAAACAAGTAATATCAATATACATATCCGTACTAGCGTAGTACCCGATCCTTCATAAATAAGTAATATCAATATACATATCCGTACCAGAGTGGTACCCGATCCTCCATAAATAAGTAAATCAATATCATAATTGTACTGACCCAGTACCCGATCCTCCATAAATAAGTAATATCAATATCATATTTGTACTGACCGAGTACCCGATCCTCCATAACCATATTAGATATGTTTTATAAAATTCACACTACCTCTCAGGATACAATATGATGTACTAAGTTTACAAGTACTCTTAAAGTCATAAGACAATTCCATCAGGTAAATATTTACTATTATTTATATAAATCTTAACAATCTAAATATCATCAATTCCAAGAATGTCCGAATACCAATCAACAAGCATTTAATTTAGGAGTATACACACAATTAAATCGAGTCTAAACTCTAATTAAATTGTAACCTACCTCAACCAACGAATCCAATTGTACTAAGGTTGTATTTTTTTTTTTAAGATTAAGACGTCTAAATCTGAATGTACATCTAAATGATTAAGATGTTGTCTCTAGATCTGAAATTGAATGATTAAGACTGTTTATTTTTCAATATGTGAATGTGCAAAAAAATTTTATTTGTATATATAATAAAATAAAAAATACATTTCAAAGAAAAATTTAATTAAATATTAGACAAGTATGTAATTTAATACAAAAAATTATTATTTGATTTAAAAAAATATTTATGTTTGTTAGTGATAACGGAGATGGTTTATATTGGTGGTTGCGTTGACAATGATTAATGTTAGTGATTACTAATGTTGGTGGTGATGGTTGGTATTGTAGTGATTGTTATGATGGTGGCGATTGATGGTGGTGGTGGTGGTTTTGATGTGACATTACTTGATGTTAGTAGTTTGAGGTGTTGATTGTTGTAATACCCCATACTTTTTCCTAGCTTGAAATCGTCTCAAGAATGTTAGAAACTCACTGTGAAAGATGAATCCACTTTTGTACATATGGTATTTTTAAGATTTTTACTTTTTGTTATGTGAGAAATTCAATAAGATTTCCATCGATATAAAATTCGCCTAAATCTAATAACCAGATAAGAAGTTATGACTATTTCAAGTTCCCGTCGTCGTGCCATAAGCTAAAATGCCAATTGTCCTTTTCCATTGTCTCAGCGCGATTTCCTCCATGTTGCTCCAAAGTTCCAGGTTGCAAAAGAAGGGGCAATGCAATGGCTTTGCTTCGTACCATCCCTCAACTTCCCAATTGTCAAAATCCAATTACAGATGCGATAGCACTGGGTCGCGCCAAGGGTCCAATTCGGAAAATTTTCACTGAAATTAAATGACGCATCCAGGGTTAAAAGAGTCAACTTCCCACTCCTATTTAAGCTCTTTATCACGTGATTCATCCACGTTTTACCCAAAATATACTAATTTCTCTCAAGTTTCTCTCAAGAACAAGCTAGGGTTTTCATAGAAGATCGAATTTCAAGAAAGTTTCTCTGTCAATCTTCCCAAAATGACGAACTAACATATGCGTTGTGTTCATTCATGGGTTTTTTCTATCCCTGAAGATCATGAACCTTGTTTTATCTATAAATCATGGTATTTATGGTGTGGGTTATTTGTAATCATGTTGTTGACGTTGATTGATTTCAAAGTTTGGAATCTTTGTGTCTTTATCATGATATTATGTTACCTTGCAAGATAAAATCCATAAATTTAGTTGCTTATGATGTGTAATTTGATGAATTCACTTATGCCCTAAGTTGTGCATGCAAGGTGGTTGATAAAATGCTTGAAAAAGTAGAAATCATGCTTTATAGCACAAGACATAAGCTACATGTGACATGCTTGTCATCCTCCTATGTTTAAATGGTTTCTATGCAATCATTGTGAAAAGTGTATGTTATCAGAATGTCCATGATAGTAGAATATGATATTATGATATAGTTATCAGCATTCTCGTCCAAGTTAGATAGTATGATAACCCTATACTTTGTGAAATCCACAACTTATTAAATTATGTATTATTGATGTAGGCCTTGTACTTGATAAAGTCATGCTTCGCTAGTTCTCTTCTATCGAGTCCTGGGGGTACTTGTACCCAAAACATTAGCTGTGTGCCTAGATCCATGTCATGTATTCATGATACTCTCAGTCAAGCTATGATCCTTAGACTTTAGACAGTCTTATGACTGAGAAAATCTCCATGATCTCATGAACTCAGTCAATAATTAGATATCAGTAGTATTCCATCAGTCAATGGAATTTAGTAAATTAGTCCATGTTCAGTTTAGTAAATCATGTTCAATGTCTATTTAGATGAGAGAAGAAATTAGCACTGAGCGAACCTAAGGATGGGAACTCACCTGTTATATGAGGGTGTGATTCATAGAAGCAATCCTTGCATTCTAGAACTATGTAGATAGCATAGGTTGAGACATTATAGCCTTCTATATAAGGGTAGATAAGGTGGCTTAGTTGACTATATGAGGGTTCCCACCTTTCTCACTAGAGTTACCTGTTATATTAGGGTCACTCACATATTATCCTTACCATTGGTGCGGTATTGACACCTTTCTAATTAGGGCATAGATTGGACCCCAGTTCAACTGTAATGTATTATTTGGGGCATGTCGGTTAAATCAGATAGTTCCTTAGAATTCAGGACTGTCAGATACATTCAACTCAGATACAATACGGAACTCAGCTAGTTCCATCAGATTCAGGACTGTCAGATACAATCACTCATCTTATCAGTTATCAGAATTTTGTCATTAGTCATGTTAGTCATCAGCATACTCATGTTATCATGATTTTATATATAGTTACTATGTATGCATGCATGTATTCTCATGGTCATATTAGTAAGTAAGCCATTATTGTTCATGCATATTAACCCCATGCATTCAGCCTACCTCATATGTCTACCAGTATATTCAAAGTATTAACGCATTTGCGCTATGGTGTCTTATACGTTATGTTTAGAGACACGAGCTTTAGAGCATCAGTAGATTCCAGATATCACCAGTCAGAGTTACTAGTGAGTCCTCATCCTTCGAGGACATGATTATTTCCCTATTATCTTATTAATTAGTTTATTAGTTGGAGTTAGTTGAGGACATATTCCATCAACTCCTTACTCAGACAGTTTAGTCAGTTATAGGCTTTCCAGACTATTATGTTTAAACAGTTATTTCAGTTGTTTGGGTATTTCATATCCCGTTTAGATGTTGTGTTTTACTTCAGTTATGTGAACCTTATGGATTTTTAGTTCATGTTTCTGCATTATTCAGTATATTATGCAGTATACAGGTACAAATATCAGTCATGGGTTAGTTTGTGGTTCTTCGGGGTCATGAGCACCATGTAGCATTTTGGCTAAAAGATTTGGGGCTTTACAAACTTGGTATCAGAGCCTAAGGTTCAATAGAGTCCTACGAAGTCTGAAAGCCGCATCTAGTAGAGTCTTGTACATGGGTGTGTTGCGCGCCATATTTATGTCTAGGAGGCTATAAGATGTTTTAGGAACAGTTTCCCCTATTTCAGTATTCATGTCATGCCTGTGAGCATAATCTCAAGTCAATCTCTCAGTCTAATCTGTTTCTCCTCCTTATTTCAGAACATATCTCCCAAGAGAAGAACCGAGCCTATCTAAGAAGATCCCTTGGATGAACATGTTTCTCATGCGGAGTTTAGGGCCACATTCACTAATCTTGATCAGTCAGTTGCTGCTCAGAATAAATGACCAGTTGTCGTTCTGTCTAACCCAGTGGCCAATTCAGCTACAGCGAGGATTCGGGACTTCACCCGAATGAATCCTTCATCCTTTCTTGGATCTAAGATAGATAAGGACCCTTAGGAATTCCTCGATCAGGTGAGAGTGATCTAGTGAGAGTGTTGATCTAGCTGCAAATCAATTGTAGGATGTGACTCATACTTGGTTCAAGTAGTATAAGTCAGAGAGGGCAGATGATGTAGGATCAGTTGAGTGGGAAGAGTTTGCTTCTGCGTTCCTTGATAGATTCTTTCCCCTAGAGCTTAGAGAAGCTAAGGTGCTATAATTCATCAAATTTAGGTAGGGCACTATGAAAATAAAAGAGTATTCTCTTATCTTTACTGAATTAGCCAAATATGTCCCTCATGTAGTTGCAGATAGCTGGGCAAGAATGAGTAAGTTCATTTTAGGGGTGAATGATAGTGTGGTTAATATATGTAGATCCGCCATGCTGAACAATGACATAAATTTAGCCAGGATCATGACTCATGCTCAGCAGATAGAGGAGCAGAAGATTAAGATGAGGGAGAAGCTGAATAAGAGAGCAAAGATAGGTAGTTTCAACTTTACTCAGCCTAAGTCAGAAGTAGGAAACCGTTCTCAGTTTCATCCTAGGTCATCAGTTCCAGCTCCTTCTTTAGCCAGTGCTCTAGTTCCTAAGTTCAGAGAGGGTAACAAAGATAGAGCGCTATGCTCTAAGTCCCAGAGCAGTGTTAGCAGTACCCGTACCTTGTGGTAATCTACATTAGGGTATTTTAAGAGATAGTAGTGGTATTTGTTTCGGATGTGGAAAGTCAGGCCACAGAGTTAGAGATTGTCCTCAGCCAGGTCCTCAGGATCAATAGAATCGCTCCTCATCTCATTTTGGTCACCCAAATCAGTAGGGTGCCACCTCTAGTGTTACTAGTGAGCAACTCCTAAAGCGTCTCTATGCTCTTCAGTCCCGACAAGATCAGGAAAATTCTTCTAATGTGGTTACCGGTACATTATAGATCTTTTATGTACATATTTATTCTTTGCTAGATCCACAAGTTTCTTTGTCTTTTGTCACTCCTTATATAACAGTCGATTTCGGAGTCAGTCCCAAAATTCTAGTAGAGCCCTTTTCAGTCTCTACCCTAGTGGGTAAAACCATCATAGCCCGACAGGTAAATAAAAAATGCTCGGTTATGATATCTTAGAAAGTCACCTTAGCAGACTTAGTTGAATTAGAGATGACTAATTTTGATTTCATTCTCGGCATGGATTGGCTTCATTCCTGCTATACAATAGTCGACTATAGAAATAGAATAGTCCAGTTTCAGTTTATGAATAAACCCATCCTAGAGTGGATGGGTAGTGTAACTTCTTTCAGAGGTCAGCTTATTTCTTACCTTTGAGCATGAAAAGTGATATCTAAAGGATGTACCTATCATCTTGTTTGAGTTAAGGAATCTAGTTCTGAAACTCCCAATCTTGAATTAGTCCCAGTAGTGAATGAATAGTTAGATGTCTTTTCCAAAGATCTTCCAGGAATTCCTCCCGAAAGGGAAATAGACTTTGATATTGATCTTCTTCCAGATACTTAGCCTATGTCTATTTCTCCATTCAAAATGGCACCAGCAGAACTCAAAGAACTAAAAGAACAATTGAAGGATCTCTTAGATAAAGGATTTATCAGACCCAACATTTCCCCTGGGTGCTCTAGTAGTATTCATGCGCAAGAAAAATAGTTCTGTCAAAATGTGTATAGACTACAGTCAACTCAATAAGGTCACGGTCAAGAACAAGTATCCTCTTCCCAAAATTGATGAATTGTTTGACCAACTGCAGGGTGCCATTTATTTCTCTAAGATAGATCTCAGATTCGGCTATCATCAGCTCAGAGTTAGGGAATGTGACATTCCAAAAATAGCTTACCAAACTTGGTATAGTCACTTTGAATTTCTAGTTATGTCATTTGGTCTTACCAATGGCCTAGCCACTTTCATGGACTTGATGAACTGTGTGTTCAAGCAGTACTTGCACATGTTCGTCATAGTCTTTATAGATGATATTTTGGTCTATTCCCGCAGTGAGCGAGATCATGCAGACCATCTTGGGACAATACTTCAGACTCTCAGAGATCATTAACTATTCACCAAATTTAGTATGTGCGAGTTTTGGCTAAGGTTAGTATCATTCCTTGGTCACATCATTTCTAGTGATGGCATTAGAGTAGATCCTTAAAATATTAAAGCAGTAAGAAACTAGCCTCGCCTTGTCTCTCCATCAAATATTAGGAGTTTCTTGGATTTGGATGGCTATTACAGATGGTTTGTTGAGGTATTTTCTTCTATTGCATCCCCTATGTACAGATTGACTCAAAAGAAAATTAAGTTTCAGTGGTCAGATCTTTGTGAGAAGAGTTTTTAGGAGTTGAAGACTCAACTCACCTCAGCTCCAGTTTTAGCTCTTCCAGATGGCCTATATGGGTTTATAGTGTATTGTGATGAATCTAGAGTAGGTTTGGGTTGTGTCTTTATTCATCATGGTAAGGTCATAGCCTAATTCTCCAGATAGCTTAAACCCCATGAGAAAAATTATCCTACTCATGATCTTGAGTTAGCCGTCATAGTCTCTGCCTTGATGATTTAGAGGAATTATATCTATGGAGTTCAAGTAGATGTCTTGAATTATCATAAGAGTCTTTAGTATGTCTTTTCTCTGAAAGATCTCAATCTTCATCAGAGAAGGTGGTTAGAGCTCTTGAAAGATTATGAAATAAGTGTCCTCTATCATCCGGGAAAGGCCAATGTAGTGGCCAATGCTCTCAGTAGACTATCTATGGGTAGTGTTGCTCATATGGATGATAGTAAGAAAAAGTTAGCTCAGGAAGTACATCAGCTTGCCAGACTAGGAGTTCGCTTAGTCGATATAAATGAGGGTAATATATGGGTTCAGAGTAGTTCAGAATCATCTCTAGTTTCCGAGTTGAAAAAAAAGCAAGGTAGAGATTCCAGCCTTGTCAAGTTAAAAGTGTCAATTCAGGATCATAAAGTAGAGGTTTTCTCTCAAGGGGGAGATGATGTTTTGATTTGTCAAGGTCGTCTCTGAGTTGCTGGTGTAGATGACTTTAGGCAGCTGATATGTGAGCAGATGCTAACATATTTGAGGCTTTTAACTGAGAATAATTGCAAGGTATTAAGCAATTTTTGTCGTTTTTGATTGTTTTATCTTTGATTTTGCAGTAGAAGTGAAGATGTAAGAGAACCAATAGGGATGGAAGCAAAAGAGTTGAAATCTGAAGAAAATAAAAGAGAAGTGTGGCTGACGACATTCCTGATAAGTTGTCAGCTTTGTGATAAGTTATTAGATATACCGTCATCCTTAGACAGAGAATGAACCTCAGCTGAAAGTTGTGACGACATTTCCTGATAAGCCGTCAAAGAGTTGATAAGTCATTAGAGTCGCCATCAGCCTTAGGCAGAACATATAAGCTGAGATGGAGAAGTGACGACATTGTCTGATATGTCATCACATTTTTGATAAGTCATCAGGATTGATCATCAGCCTTAAGCAGGAAGTGCTAAAACTGAAGAGGGAGATGATGACATTTGTGATAAGTCGACAGACTCCTGAAAAAGTATCACGAATGTCGTCACCTAATTTGAGGAATTATTAAACTCTGTGATTTTGTTTCCTTTTTTAGGATGAACTATAAAAATTATTGTTTAGGGTTTTCTAGAGGAGTTCTGAACATAATTTTGGAACACACGTATTTTATTATTTTTCTCTCTAGTTTCTTGGCTTGAGAAACAATTAACTTTGAGATTTTCATCAATATTTTGGGATTTCTATTGTGACCTAATCTGAGAATCACCAGATATTATACATTTTGTGGTAAGTTTATCTTTCAAATTATGAATACGTCTAGTTGTTTCGCTTATTACATTATGAGTGGATAAATTCCTTTGACCCGAACTGTGGGATCTATGGGTTAAGTCTTGGTAATATGCTCTGTTTTTTCGATTCTAAAGGTAATAGGACTCCTTGATAATTCTGAGATTGTAATTATTGTCTATTGGTTGAAAATGATAGGTATCACCTGCTTTGATTTTCTTGAGATAAGAAATCAAATATAGTAGGAAGTAAATTATTGATAGGGACTTGGAAACACTAAACTTCCATTTAATAATCGACGTTGTAACAAGGTTTATTAACCTAAGGTAAAGTCTAGTTAGTAAATATAAATTTCCTAAGTCCAAGAGTATTAGGTAATTAAATGCTTAAGTAGGTCGAGAGACATTTAGGCATAACTTCGATAGCGATAATCTATTATCCTACCTACTGTTCGAATCTTGAATCACTCTTAGCATGTGTCAAGTACTAAAGCCCATAGTGAACATAATTCTGGTTTTACATAAACTCTTGATTTCAAACACTAAAACTAAAGTGACCAACAATTATTTTCTAATCTCCAAAACCCCCATTTCCGAAAACATCCAACTATCAGTTGATTAAAATGCAAATAACTTAAGTTTACACCATATTACCTATAGGATTCGACCCCAACCTAGTTGGCTTATATATTGACAACGATAGCTTATATTCTCATTATAGAGGTGTAGTTTGAGCATTATCAAAAATGGCGCCATTGTCGGGGAATACGGTTGTAAATTGAAGTTTGTGTGTGCTAATTGACTATTAGTCAAGTTTCCTAGTTTTACATTTATTTGTTGTTTTTATTTATTGTAGGACCTTTAGTCAATGCCAAGAACCAGAAGTTCTGGAGAACTATTATTACCATTTAACCCAAAACCGCAATGAATTGGAAGAGTGGTAGACAAGCAAGAGCCTGACAGGTTAGCAGCCTTAGCTAGAGCTCAGGTGAATGTGCAGAATGTCAGTCAACAAGTAAGACATCCAAATACCGAGGATGAAAATTTGGGAGAGGAGGATTTGTTAAACCCTGGTAACCCAAGGCGTGCAGAGCAAGTAGCTGCACCAGTACAATATAATTCTAACAGGAACCGTCAGTTCTGAAGAAGGCAAGATTACCAGCTGGTCCAGTATGACCTCAATGATGATGATGATAGAATGGATGAAACAGGTACAACAGGTGAATTTATTCCTTCACCGTTGGCACCTGGGGAAAAATTCAACATTACGAGTACTATGATTCAACTCCTTAATCTGAAGGGGTTGTTTGGTAGCCTTCTTGGGGATAACTCTAACTTGCATCTGGTGAACTTTGTCACCATCTGTAAATCTTTTGATAACCCAGGAGTGGGTCAGAATGCTATTTGATTGAGATTGTCTCCGTTGTCTCTATCTGGAGAGGCAACAATATGGTTTAATGATCTAACACCCGATTCTATAACCAACTGGAGGTAGTTGAAAGGAGCTTTCCTAGAAAGGTTCTTTCCATCTTCGAGAAGGGTACAGTTGTGGGATGAGATCAACAACTTTAGGTAGCTCCCTACTGAATCCTTGCATAAAACCTAGGAGAGATTCAAGAAGAAGATGACATAGTGTTCGAACTATAATATGACAGACATACACTTGATAGAGACTTTGTACAGGGGTCTTAAATCTATAACAAAACCTATTATAGATAGTGCTACTGGTTGTTCATTTGTTGATCTTACTTTCACAGAGGCTTCAGAAATGCTAGAGTGAATAAACAAACAGAGTCAAGCATGGCATACCAGACACTCTATGGTAGGAAGCCCCACTATTTCTGTGGATATGACTGCAGAACAACGCAAAAAAAATGAGTAGCATGACCAAGACATAGATCACCTAAAAACTCAGATAGACTTGCTAACCAAGCACTTGCTATCAGGCAAGACTGAGAAGGTGAAAGCTATGGGATCTCAAGATAGAGTTGATACTAATGAGAGGAAGAGGCAAACTATATTAATAATTAGGGGGGTTTCTGAGGCAATATCCAAGGGAATCAAGGTTGAAACTATTATAATAAGCCTAGTTATAAAGATAGGGAGCAGGGAAACTGGAGAAGAAATAATAATAGGAGCGGGCTATATGTCCCACCTATAAATCGTGAGGATGCTACAACTCGTTTTGAAAAGATATCCATAGAGGACATAATGGCTAAGTTGCTGAAGGGAGTGGAGGCTACCAACTCTGGTGTGAGTACCATGAAGATCGATCTATCATCTATTAGTAAGTTGGTAAACTCGCACTCCACCACAATCAAACAGTTAGAGCAGCAGATGAGCCAACTCTCTACAGTATTTAACCAAAGAAAGAGCGAAATGTTACCAAGTGATATGGTCCAAAATTCGCAGAATGATGGCTTATGTATGTTGATTACCACTAAGAGTGGTAATATGTTATATATCTTTTCTGTGGGCAAAATTTTGGTTAAAGATGTGATTGAGGAAGAGGATAAACCCAAAGAAAAATGTCCAATAGAGTCTGAGAAGCTGGATTATTTTGATAATGTTCTAGAAAAAGAGAAAGAGAAGGAGAAAGAGGTAGTGTTAAAAATTCTCCCAAGACCACCACCTCCCTTTCCTCAATGATTGAAGAAACAAACTGATGATGCAAAATTCAGAAAGTTCATGGCAATACTTAAGCAATTGACAATAAATATACCTTTAGTAGAGGCATTCAAGCAAATGTCAGGGTATACTAAGTTCATAAAGGACCTTGTGACTAAGAAAAGAGCGGTGAGCTATGAACCAGAGGATAATCTCCATTATTGTAGCGTTATTTCTATGAGGACCTTAGTGCAGAAGAAGCCAGGCGAAATAGAATTCACTATTCCATGTACGATTGGGTCTATGGAATTTCCTAAGTCATTATGCGATCTGGGAGTAAGCATTAATTTGATGCCGCTAGTTGTATATAGAAAGCTAGGTATGGGAAATCCCACACCCACCAACATGCAACTCGTGATGGTAGATAGGTCAGTAAAATAACCTATTGGTATTTTGTATGATGTGTAGGTAAAATTAGCTAGCTCCATATTCCCTACAGATTTTATCATTCTAAATTGTGAGGTGGACTTCGAGGTGCCCATAATCTTGGGTCGACCTTTTCTTGCAATCGGAAGTATGTTGATTGATTTGAGAGTGAATGAGCTCTTGTTCAAGATAAATGATAAAATAGTATGATTTGATGTATGCCAATCAATGAAGCAGCATGAAGAAATGAGCGTGTTCTCAGTAGTTGATGTGTATTATGAGGACGGACATGAGGTGTCAATGGAGTAGAAACTTGTTGTCGGCCTTTAGCCGCAGTTTTGATGAATTTTAATTGTGAAGGCATTAAGGAGTACGAAGATACTGTATGTTCTTTGTTAGGAATAGGTTCATATCCTTATGCTCCTAAAAGTATAGACCTTGATCTTGCTAATCGACCGATACCGCTGGCTAAGCCATCCATTGAAGAGCCACCAATGTTGGAATTGAAAGCTGCTCAGGCACTTAAGGTACGTGTTTTTGGGTAACGGAAATATGCTACCCATTATTATTGTGGATTATTTGGGGGAGCAATAGGTGGAAACACTTATTTCAGTACTTCATAGGTACAAGAGAGCAATAGGATGGACCATCCCAGATATTATTAGCATCCCCCCTGGAATCTGCACGCATAAAATACAACTTGAGAAAGATTGTATTCCAACCATCGAGCACAAGCTCCATCTTAACCCACCAATGCAACAGGTGGTTAAGAAGGAAATTATTAAGTGGTTGGATGCAGGAGTGGTTTACCCTATTTCTGACAGCGAATGGGTGAGACCAGTTCAATATGTGCCCAAAAAAGGAGATATAACTGTGGTTGCAAATAAAAGGAATGAGTTGATTCCACCCAGTCCTATGACTGGGTGGAGAGTTTGCATGGAATACCATAAACTAAATTCATGGACTTTGAAAGACCACTTCCCAATGCCCTTTATGGACCAAATGCTTGATCGATTGGCTGAAAGAGGATGGTATTTCTTCTTGGATGGTTATTCCAGATATAACCAGATCTATATTGCTCCTGAATACTAGGAGAAGATGACATTCATATGTCTATATGGCACCTTTGTATTTAAGAGGATGTCGTTTGGGTTATGCAATGCACCCCCTACTTTTCAATGGTGCATGATGTCTATCTTCTTAGATATGGTGTAGGACATCATAGAGGTATTCATGGATGATTTCTCTATGGTGGGAGATTCATTTGAGATGCGTTTGGAAAACTTGAGTATAGCTTTGCAATGATGTGTTGAATTCAATTTGGTGCTTAATTGGGAGAAATACCATTAATGGTAAAGGAAGGCATCATTCTGGGGCACAAAATTTCAGCAACAGGGATAGAAGTTGATTGAGCCAAGGTTGAAATTATTGAGAAACTACCACCTCCCATTTCATAAAGGAGTGCTTAGTTTTTTTGGACATGCTGGCTTTTACCGAAGGTTTATAAGAGATTTCTCGAAGGTTGCAAATCCACTTTGGAAAAATTTGGAGAAAGAAGTGAAGTTTTCCTTCGATTATGATTGCTTGAAGGCATTTGAATGCCTTAAAAGAAGCTGGTTGAGGCCCCTATCATTGTTGCATCGGATTGGTCAAAATGATTTGAGATTATGTGTGATGCAAGCGATATTGCCCTTGGAGCTGTATTGGGATAAAAGAAAGAAAAACTGTTGTATCCAATATACTATGGCAGCGAAGCAGTGAACGAAGCACAAAAGAACTACACTGTCACTGAGCAGGAACTCTTGGCTATAGTGTATGCTTTTGAGAAGTTCAGGGTTTACCTATTTGGGACCAAAGTGGTGGTCCACACTGACCATGCAACGTTGAGGTATTTGATGACTAAGAAGAATGCAAAGCCAAGGTTGATTATATGGGTGTTGCTGCTACAAGAATTTGATTTTGAAGTCAAAGATAGGAAAGGTTGTAAAAACTAGGATGCGGATCATCTGCCTAGAATGGAAGGTGAGCAGACAATTAGTGATGAAATGGAGATAAATTATGCATTTCCTGATGAGGAGATCTTGGCTCCTGCTGTGGAGAAATTGCCTTGTTACACTAATTTTGCAAATTGTTGTGAGTGAGGTCATTCTATAAAATCTTTCTTTCCATTAAAGAAAGAAATTCCTGCATGATGTGACACATTACTTCTGGGATGAGCCGTATTTTTTTTGGTGATGTGCTGACAACATTATAAGGAGATGTCTGCCAGAAGTGGATGTATTGTACATATTGGAAGCATGTCACGCTTCCCTAGTTAGAGGTCACCATGCAGGTGACCGAACAACTAGAAAAGTGCTGCAGAGCAGCTACTATTAGCCAACATTGTTCAAGAATGCTCACGAGTTTGACTAAGATGCTTGAAGTGAAATTGTTTGACATTTAGGGCATCGATTTTATGGGTCCTTTTGTAAGATCGTATGGCATAAAGTATATTTTAGTTGTTGTTGACTATGTCTCGAAATGGGTCGAAGCTGATGCCTTGTCTGATAATGAAGGAAAAAGGGTTATTGCTTTTCTCAAGAATAACATCTTCTCTTACTTTAGAGTACCATGTACTATTATAACAGATAGAGGATCTCATTTTTGCAACAAAGTGTTTTGGGTGGCTTTAGCAAAATATGGGGTAAAAAAGTATAGAGTAGACACTCCATATCACCCAGAAACTAGTGGGCAAGTAGAAGTGTCAAATCGAGAGATTAAAGCCATCCTAGACAAAACGATGAATGCTAGTCGAAAAGACTGGTCTCAAAAGTTCGATGATGCCTTGTGAGCATACCGTACTGCTTTTAAGACACCTATTGGTATGTCACCATTTTAGTTGGTCTATGGAAAGGCATGCCACTTACCAATAGAACTGGAGCATAAGGCCTTATAGGCACTCAAAAGGCTAAACTTAGGTTGGAAAGAGACAGCAGAGCTGAGACTGGGACAATTGAATGAGATGGATGAATTCTGTCTCAGGGCATATGAACGAGCAGACCTATACAAAGAAAAGATGAAAAATTATCATGATTGGAGGATAAAGAAATGAGACTTCCAAAAAGGTGACTTGGTGCTTCTATTCAATTCCAGACTCAAACTGTTCCCAGGTAAGCTTAAATTCAAGTTGTCAGGCCTATTTAGAGTTAGTCAAGTCTACTTATCTGGAGTAGTAGAACTTGAAAATAAAGACAGCAGCACCTTCAAGGTAAATGGGCAACGAGTCAAACTTTATATTAGCCTGAAAGACTCGATGAACAGTATTGTTACTATCTATCTCGATGAAGTCTAAAGTAATTGAGATGCCTGAGTCATACCGCGAAGTTAAATCAGGCGCTACATGGGAGGCAACCCATGATCCCAATGCTTAATTTACTCTAGGTATACCCTAACCCTTAGTTTAGTTTTTCTGTGATTTTAAGTTGTGGGTTTAGGATAAATTATAGTTTTAAAATTTTTTAACTAACTAGGAGAAATACAAGTAACTAATTCAGTTAACTTATTTTTTTGTAATTTTTGAGCACCTCTCCAATGGTCTGAAGGTTTAAATGTGTGATTTGTATCTAAGTGTTACCACTGTGCATCTTTGTATGGCATTAGTTCTAGTGATACAATAATGATTGCTAAAATAACTGCATGAGCTGGATAAGTAGTAACTGGTGATATACTGGTGTGCCATGTATGTCTGAGGTTTTATTTAGTTCCCTCTATATGTTGGATTCAGAACTTTCCCAGTTAGTCTTACCTATGTTGAAGGATAGGGGTTAGGAAATGATCATAGACCATTTTGATATTAGCCCACTTTTAGCCTAAACAACCTTCCCTATATGTAGAATATCCCTTGATCCCTGCTTTGAGCCTGCTTAGCCTATTTGTTCTTATGAAACCTATCACCTTCCCATTTATATCACAATGAACCTGTTTTAGCCCTGGTCCTCCTTGGACACTATGCACCTTGACTTAGGCAAGTGGCCTAAGTTGAGGATGGCTATCATAGGGGTGCGTGATATAGAATGAGTATGAAGAAAGGTAGAATAAAAGAAAAGAATATAAAATGGGGTGCAGTGGAAAAGAGCCAGAAAAAAAATTATGAAAAAGAATAAGTGATTGTGGAAAAGACAGCACCCATCCTAAATAAGTGTGATTAAGAAAAGAGAAGAATAGAAAA
>NW_025860839.1:319806-396870 GCF_002878395.1 Capsicum annuum
AAAACTTTTAGATTGTTGTTGAAGCTGCTGAAATTAGTTTCTGTTGGCATTTGAAAGACCTCTGTTTCTTACAATTTAGTTGTCTGAATCTAGAACTATTCTTCTTTTGTGCCTTTTCTCTTGCCAATCACTTCATCCTTTTGTATTTATTGAGGCCTTTGATTTTATGCATGCTTAGTTACCTGCCTGGTTGTGCAATATATGTTTGTCAATTACTTCTGAGATTTGAAAGTATGATTTGGAAGGCTAAGTTTGACTAATTGATATTGGGTTGTCATAATTGTCTTATGTTTTCCAAATTTGATTAGCTTTTGGAAGTAGTTGAACAATTGTACATTTTATTCTTAAAACAATAGTCAACTCGATTGACAAAATATTTCATTTGTATATGAATAAGTTTGATTGAAAACACCTGATTCATGATTTTAAGAAAGATTTTGATCCCTGTCATCTATCCCTATCATGGGCCATAATGATTTCTCTTTAACTTATCATCTTTCATATATTGTCTCTCATATGTTATTTTGTACATCAAATACATATTAATTTTCTTTACTTCTTTCTTTGCATGTTAATCCGTTTTGAAGTCCGAATAGACTCTTTTCCTTTGTATTTCTTAATAGTCTAGTGAGGCCCATCCTTTGAGTCAATCCTGAAAGAAATCCCAAAAATCGACTACATAGCACACGAAAGTAAGGAATTGAAAGAAGTAGAATGGGTTAAAAGTCCCATCTTAGAAGCGGAAAAGAGATTTGAGAGTCTCATTTATCTTTATTTATTGTTGTATTATTTATTTATTGTTGTCATATTTCTTTAGTTATTTATTCATTAGGACAAGTGAAAATGGATCGAAATCCCAACTAGATTAGGATTGGGTTGACGGATTTGCGATTAAGAGCCTAAATCACTTGTTTCGTCTGTCTTTCCTTTTTTCTATGCTTATTTGTTTAGCTTGGATTTGCTCAGGACTAGTTAGATTCCTTATAGAGTTGTAAAAAAAACGATTTTTCGTAAACATCAAAAATCAATTTCTTTTCAACAATCAATGTTTCTTAGCTAGTCAAAAGAACAATTTCTTCAGACAGTCTGAATAACCGTAAGTTAGCGGACATTTTAGGTGCCTTAAAAACCTTTCTAAAATATTAATAGGAACCGCTTACCTAGAATATTTGAACTTGAACTATTTGAATCATTTAAAGGTTTTCTTAATTTTCCTAAATAAATTAAGAAGCGACTCCAAAAGTCAAAATTTTCGCAAAAATAGAAATGGCGACTCTGCTGGAAGTCTTAACTAGGTTCTAACCAAATGTTTAAATTTTCCTATGGACTAACTATTATATTGTTTAAACTGTTTTTGTGCTTACATATTTAAATTCTTTGGAATTTAACAGTTGCATTTCATGGCATAATCCCACATGATGATTATTAAACTATTTTAGAGTTTTGTGGATGTCCCGGCCCCTATTGTTCAACTCCAAATAAAGTATTGGAAATGCGATGGTTTATTAGAACGTGAGGCATCAGATGGCTGTTCGTATTTTTAAAATCAAGTCGTCCACTTGGGAACCCTATTGAAACCCACTACTGACATCGAGGATAGAGCTAAACCAAAACCCTTTTAGGGATAAACCTAGGATGACCCAATGCTCGAAGAGGGTATTGGGCCCATTAGAAGACATGCCTTGCGTCTAATAACCTCGAGTCAATTACAGACGAATCATATTTATGTGTTAAGGAAATTTATGTTTGTTTAATCCAATCCATTATCCATTGGGGGTCGGGAGAAGGCTTGCTTTGTTTACTTTCGTGTAAGGACGCCTCAATCATACACCACTTGAGGGAGAAATTGAAGCAAGAAAATAAAGAAATTGATCTCTATGGATGGTTGCATATAGAGGATAGTTATACAGAAATCGCTTGATCATCAACGGATGTTGGTAATGACAAGAAAAGGACAAAGCTAAGAGGGCGAAGGCTGATAGAAGTGCATTCAGGAACTAGTATTTCCTATCCCCTGCACGGGACATTAATCTATTTCTTATGTTATTTTTCCTTTCATAAAGATTGTATCCCTTTTGTACAACTTTTGTAGGCATTTATGTCATTTATGTATACCTATGAAGGTTTGAGGGGGGGGGGGGATAATGGATTAGTTTTAAAAAACATATACTTACTTCAAATGTGTTAGGCCTACCCTTGACTTAAAAGGTTCACCCAACTAGGATATGCGTTTATTATGTGACATAACTGTCTTATGTGTTTATCTGTGTTTGCTTGAATCAAAGACAAATTTATCCACTATGCTCTCATGGGTAAGGTTTCCTATGAGGCAAACAACTCTATGTGGTTACTTCTTGTCAAATATCTTGCATTATTTATCACATATGGGAACTAACACATCCACCTTTGAGTTATTTTACTTATAGATACCAGAAAACTACACCATGTTGAACAAACTGGCAAAACATCCTTGCTTCACCCGGTCAAAAGTACATAAAATCCCATCCCCTTACCATCCTCCAAATATGATTGAAAGTGACAAGGAGAATGCGTTGATCATCAGGGGCAATATAATAGCGGAACAAAGCGAGATGATTGCTGAAATCACGAGAAAATTAGAAATGCTTCAGGAGGAGATGAACCGTACTCGAGATTTGGCTAATCTGGCCATCACTATCAATGCTCCCGCCTAGGGGGACACCGGACTCCACTCCAAATTCCTCCCCTCGGTGCACCTATTCTCGGAAATCACCCAAATAATATATTGTCTAACTTCGCTTCCCAATTACCAACATATCTTATAATTAATAATCCTTCAAGTCATATTGTCCAAAACTTCAATCGAGAAAATAATCTGGTTGCCTACCATCCCCAAAATCCATCTCTAAATAGACAAAATTAATTCCTGCATCCCCAGGATCCATTTTCAAACCCACAAAACTTGCTCCCAAATCTACAAAACTTACTCCCAAATCTACAAAATCCATCACCGAATCCACAAAATCCACCTCCGAATCCACAAAATTCCTTTCCAAATTCATAAAAGCCCTTCAAATTCTGCCAAACTACTTTCAAATTCCACAAAATTTTCTTAATTTCCAAAATGTCCTCCCCATGTACCAACAAACCTCCTCTCATCCCCAAAATTAATCCACTCTTCTAAATCCTTCTCATGTCATCATATCCGTTGACATCTACAATTTCTTCCCCAAGCACGAGATAGACCATTGTGAGGACAAGGAAAATGAGTGGATGACTGAGCATGAAAAGAAGTTGCTGGATATGAATGAATAGATTATGAAGATCAAGGAATCTCATGTGGCAAGGGACAATGATGATCTAGGGTACGATAATCTATGCGTTTACCCTGGAGTAGATCTACTAGAAGGATACAAGGTCCCTAAATTTGAAGTGTTTAACTGTATTGGAAATCAAATGGCCCATCTGAGAAGGTATTATGATCAAATGGTGGGGTAGGAAAAAATTAGGCATTATTGATGCACTTATACAACTGAAGCTTAAGCGTCGAAGCCTTAGATTGGTTCTGGTCTCAAGAACTAAAAAGATAGACTATTTGGAGAGCATTGGCTAAAGGTTTTATTGATAGGTTTGCATTTAACATTGAAATAGTCCCTGACCGATACTCATTAAACCGAATCAAGTAGAAGAATGATAAGTGTTTTAGAGACTATACCTCTCGTTGGAGAAAAGAGGCTGCCAAAGTACAACCTCACATGTCTGAGAAAGAGATGATGTCTGTGTTTTCTCATGCTCAGGAGGGAGAATATTATACTAGGATGGTATCTGCAGTCTGGAAGACTTTCACATATTTGGTAAATATTGGGGAAATGCTAGAAGAAGGCATTTGAATAGGAAATATTGTCACAACTGCAACATCATCTGGGGCTTATAAGTTTTCAAAGAAGAATAAAGAAGATGTAGGTGACGTCTCTACTGATTATTTTGCTAAGTTGAAGAAGAAATTTAAGCCTAGGAACATTCTCTTCTCTCCACCATCACCAAATTTTCAGTATGTACTCTACACCAACCCTAGTACCAAGCTCCACTTCAAAAATTCAATCCCAGTACCAAGCTCCATTTCCAAATATCTAATCCCAGTACCAAACTCCACTACAAAATATCCAATCCCAATACCAAGCTCCACAGCCAAATATTTTACCTTAGTACAAAGTTCCACAATCAAATTATTAGTCTCATGTTCCAGCTGCCCTGCCAAAAAATAGAACAAATGCCCTTACCCCTCTAAGTTATCATCAAGTACCTCCTCCTACAAATCAAAATCATTACAACCCCCAACGTCCAAACCTCAAAAAATGACCTCCTTAAAACTTCACGTCATAGGCTGAAAGTTGCACCCAACTCTTCGAAAGATTGAAAGACATCAATAATTTATAGCCTATTCAACCAAAACTTATCAATATAAATTCTTGATTTTATCATGCTGATCAAAATTATGCCTATATATTTGGGAGTGGCAGGGCATAGTACCAAGGATTGCGTTAACCTGAAGTATAGGATTCAAGACTTGATCAATTAGAAAGTCATTACCCTCCAGTCACCGGCATAAAATATCAACTGCAATCCATTGCCTAATCATGGAGGAGACAAAGTTAACATGATCAAAATCGAGGGCAAATGGGTGTCTAGCAAGACCATCACTAAGGTGGATTTGAAATATCCCAAAAGGACAAAAGAAGCGGGGAAGACAAACAAAGTCATGGCTGCCGTAATTATCTTGAGTAGGGATTTTGAAGGAATTATTGAGCCCATTGTGATCACAGAAAAAAAATCTAAACATGTGTTAGGATACTAGCCAAGAAAAGGATATGATATTAGAGATAAGTCAAAGACGAGTCTGTCTAAACCATTGTCACTCTTATACCAGTATTTTCCTGTGTGTGATATGTCAAAGGATAATGGTCTTGGGGATAGGATAAGAAATCAGTTTAAGGGATGAAACTATATACTAGAGGATTTACCAAATTATGATGGGGTGAGGCAGGTTGCACCAGGAGAGGCTTCGTAAAACTGGACCTCCACTCTGCTCATAACTCGTCACCCATCATGGTAGATGAAAGGGCAATAACTAGTAGTTTTAAAAATTGGTGATGATCCGGAGGAGGCCTGTGATCCGCTTTTTTATGTCTCAAATTTCTTTTAAAGTTTTATAGCTTTCAAAAGGCATGGGCCTACATTTACATAAGTCATGAGCTCAAATTTGTGTTATTTCTCAAATTTCAGTGAAAAAGCCTCCTTTTATTTAAGATGTTGTTTTAAAATATTATTGTCTTTTATTATCTTATTATCATCTAACTTGGTTTATTTCAAAAGGGTAATTTAAAGCCTGCCAATGTCATGTCATGTCAAGGGTTAGACAAACAAAAAGAGGGGAAAAATGATGAATAAAAGAAGGTGATGTGGAGCAGTTAGTGGATGATATAAATGAATATGAAACTGAAAAAAGCCCAACCTGGCTGAGATATATGGTTAAGAGTAGACCAAATCAATCAATTCTAATACAGTAAAGAGATATTGTGTCTGAAAGATGTTTTAGCTTTTGTTTACTTGGCATATTTGTAATCGCCTTTATGATATTATAATTTTACGATGTGTAATTGGCTAGAATCCCTTTATTTTTATGTACAAACTACGTTTGATCTAAATTCCCAAGTGAGGGATACATAGGTGGCCTATGTCGGCTTTGGTCTACCCCTTGGAAGAATTTATCCCTTTCTTTTATGTATGAACTATGTGATGACCTGAATTCCTAATAAACGGATACGTAGGGGGCCTATATCGGCTTCAGTCAATCTATTAGATTTTTCTATATATATATATATATCTAGAGTAGTTCTGAACTACGTTTGACCTGATTCTTGCTTCAATAGGATACATAGGCACTCCAATGGCTCAGTCACATAACCCAGGAAATAGAAACTAGGGCAGAATTTTTGAGAAAGAATCTCAAAAATTTACAAGAGAAAGATCATATTCCAAAAATCAAAGAGAATGAAGGATAACAAAGGTTTCGGATCATCTCAATCAACTTTAAACTGAGGAAGAAATTTAGAGGAGGTCCTCAAAATTTCTCCTAATATATTGGAATATATTTCAAATTCGCCAGCACAAGAGGTCAAAGTCAAGTTTTGGAAATCACCAGCTGAGATAATGTCTAGATAGACTAAATCTCCAATGATGATAGAACTTCGGATAGAGAGCCTGAACGTTGTTGAATCCCTATCAATCCTTCATCAAACGTCAGAACCAAGAGAAAGATGTTCATCGGGCTTGTACAATATATGACTGGTAGAGATTTTCTAAAGCTTTTCAATAAATTTCCAAAACTATTTTCTAAAATTAATACTACTTTCAAAAATCTATACAAATACTTTTACTTAGTGTCACGATCCGAGCCAGGGCCCTGGCGGTAACGAGTATCCCAAATCATGGAGTCTCGGGCACCCTTCTACATCTGGTAATCATGGACAAATCTCATATAATAAAGAAAGGATATGGAAATAAAAATTATTATGGGATCATGGTCATGTTCTTAGTTAAGTATATCAATACAAAATAAGATCCATCAACATCTAGACAACATCTATTTTTGTCTACGAAATCTGTAATACATATGAAAATTAGCAAACTATCTAAAACTGGGATAAGGCGCCCAGTGGACCTAAACCAAAGTAAATAACAAGTGATTGAAATAAATAGGCCTTCAGAAATAAAGAAGGCTCACTTCACTTCTGTCTGAATAACTCTATAGCTTAGTAGGACCTCTAAACCTCAGACCCTGAAATATAGAGGTCAATAAAATTGTACTGGTACATAGAGCAATCTAAAATAATGAATTTATATGTATATAACATAGGTTAGAGAAAGTCATAAAAAACATTATGCATGAAATATTTTAAAATACATGGGCAATCTCAAAGATCTTAAAACAATCTTGTCAATGCAATTCTATGCTTTGTATTACTTCTGAGCTAGGTGGTACACCCTATATATTTGAAATTTTCCCATGGGCAATATGGGATCTTTCATTAACTCGACGTCAAAGCCCCCAACCCAAGTTTTCTGCAAGGGTTAAAGTATTTGAATCTGATACGCCCCAGGGCACGAGGCATGTATATAATCCATCTTGGGGAAATGATAAACCCCTATTGGCAAAACACGATTTCGGGTAATGAATCGTATGACCCATGGCAACTTTGAGTAACCACCTAACTCTATTAGTGCCTATTTTTAACCTGTTCTGAACATGCATCTGTTTGAATTCAAAATTTAAAATCTGAAACAAAATCTGTATTTTGTTCTGAGTTTATCATTGCCTTTCTGATTTGGTAACGTCATCCCAAGACATGCAAGTTGTATCTAAGATATTCAATATCATTTGTAGTCTTCTCTTTCAAAACATAAAGTTTGGACCACCATACTTCAAACAATTCACGGAGACTCATATTTTAAAATATTTATCACCTTATGTAAAAGTCTCTATTTTCTACTTTTGAACAAATATGTGGTGGTCATGAAATTTATGACAAACCATGCAATATTCTTAATAATATCTTTAACCTTTAACACCATGTAAAATACCCCCTCTTCAATTCAAAAAATAATCAAGTTATGAATAAAACACGACATTTTTATCATGCTTCCAATAATGCTTTTCGAATAAATCTTTACTTATGAAAAAAAGAAGCTTGTAAAAAAGAGAGGAATTTCTAATAGTTCATCCTCCAATTCATCATTCAAACTCATTAATACATACATATATATATATATACTTAATCATGATTATAAATCAGAGTTACGGGAAAGGCCTCAAGACCAAATCAATTATACCATTAAAGAATTCATAAAGATAAATAGTAACCTAAGCTCCAAAACCCCTTCAAGAATTCATGATTTCACAATGTTTAAATGTTGTTGAAACAATTTCCTTATGACCATGTAGTTTTAGGAAATCCCCACGTACCTTAAGTTACTTATCTTGAAGGATGAAACCCAAACTTTGATACTTTCATGAGACTCTTGAACTTGAAAGGCTTGAATTCTAGATTACTTGGAGGAGAAGAGCTGAATTTTGTTCTTGGGGAAAAGGGATGATTTTTACATGAGTTGATTTGAAGAAGATTGGCAAATACTGCCCCGCTTTGGGTTATAATTCATGTTTGGACGGCTGGGGATGGGGGAAATGGACTAAACTACCCCTTGGTCTCTCTTTCCCGTGTAAATGACCATCGTGGAGAGATTCCTAGAAATGAAAATGAAACTCGCATTGTGACTCCCAGAAACGGGAATGAAACTCGCATCACAAGCTTATCGTGACAGCTCACTGCCTCACACAAACAATGACATAATGATCCACTCGAGAATTGGATTTTAGCGAAATTGGTATCGTTGGAAAGCTAATTTAATTATATACAATTTGGTGGTTCTTAATATTCCAAATACTATAAATACAAAACGTTATACTCGTTCAAACATGACCCTTGTAGAATCAAATTCCAAACTTTAGGCGAATCATAGGATCTTAGCTCAACTTAGCTCTAAATGATTTCTATGAACATTTTTAACCTTATGAGAACTTCACACCCTAGGATAAATATCATGACACATTCATTCAAAAGATATCATGGAATTAAAGTTTATAAACATAAGAACATTGTTTCAATTTCTAGCTCAAAATTTGAGATGTTACATTATCCCTCCCTTGGGATCATTCGTCCCCGAATGGCAACTCGGGACACAAAAGGACGATCTCAAGAACTACATGAAAAGAAATAAGTAGTATAAGTTTTTTACCTTCCTTATCATCATCCAGAGTCTCTAAGATGTTTGGGTATCTAGTTCGCAGTCATCTTTTGACTCTCAAGTAGCTTCCTTCTCTTTTTGATTCTTCCACATCACCTTGACCGAAGCTATTTCCTTACTCTTCAACTTTCGAACTTGGCGATACAAGATTGCAACGGGTTCTTCTTCGTAGGATAATGAGTCTTTCAAATTGATCTTATCTACAGGCAACACTAGGGAATGATCTCCAATACACTTCTTCAACATGGACACATGAAATACGAGATGGACAGAAGTCATATTTTGGGGCAATTCTAACTCATAAGAAACCCTACCTATCCTTCTCACAATTTGATATCATCCTATATAGCAAGGAATTAGCTTCCATTTCTTTCCGAATCGCATGACCCCCTTCATAGGGGAGACTTTTAGAAATACCCAATCACAAACCTTAAATTCCAGCTCCTTTCTTCTAACATCGGCGTAGGATTTCTGGTGGCACTGAGCTGTCTTGAGTCGTTCTATAATGATCTTCTCATTCTCCATTTCCTGATGAATAAGATTAAGTTCAAACAACCGTGTCTTACCCACTTCACACAACCTAATCGGTGATCTACATCTTCTCCCATAAAGTACCTCAAAAGGAAACATATTAATGTTAGCATGGTAGCTATTATTATAGGTGAATTATATCAATGGAAATGATCTACCCAAATACCATTGAAGTTAATTATATAAGCCCTAAATATGTCCTCAAGGGTCTGAATAGTGTGTTCATCTTGGTCATTCGTTTGGGGATGGAATGCAGTGCTCAGGTTCACTTGGGTATCTAAACCCCTCTAGAATAACAGCCAAAACTACGAAGAGAATTGTGTACCGCAATTGGATATAATGAATATCGGTGCCTCATGCAAACGAACTATTTACTCAATGTACAACTTGGCATAATCATTTCCTGAATAATTAGTCCTCACAAGCAGAAAGTGAGATGACTTGTTCATTCGGTCTGTAATTACCCAAATGAAATCATATTGGTTTTGGGACCTTGAAAGTATCATTATAAATTCTATATTGATTATCTACCATTTCCACATAGGCACGACTATCTTTTGAGAAGTACCACCTGGCCTCAAGTGTTCCACTTTGACTTATTGACAATTTAAACACTTAGAAACAAAATCAGAAACATCACGTTTCATATTGTTCCACTAATATATTGCCTTAAGGTCATGATTCTTTTTAGTAGAGCCTAGGTGAACAACATACCTCTAAGTATGAGCTTCATTGATGATCTTTTGCCGCAAACCATCCATATTCAGTACAAATAACCTACCTTGATATATCAAAAACATCATCACGACTAATTTCAAAACACATCACTTTCTGTTGACCCACATCTTTCTTAATCTGCATCAAGATGGGATCTTCGGCCTTCTTTTTCTTCACTTCAGCACAAAGGAAAGATTTAGCTATTTCATGCACAACTACTCTTCCTTCTTCAGAATCTATAAGTCATACCCCTAGATTTGAAAGCCGGTGAATATGTTTCACTATCTCCCTCTTTCTTTCCTCAACATGAGAAAGACTGCCCATAGATAATCTACTAAGGGCGTCGGCCACCATATTCACCTTGCCCGGATGATAGTGTAGACTTATATCATAATTCTTTAATAGTTCTAACTAATTTCTCTGCCTGAGATTCAGTTCTTTCTACGAGAAAATATACTATAAACTTTTATGGTCAGGGAATATATCAACATGTACCCCATAAAGATAGTGCCTCCAGAGTTTAAGTGCAAATACCACAGTCACTAACTCCAAGTCATAGGTGGGGTAATTCTGCCCGTGTACCTTCAACTTCCTAGATGCATAAGATACCACCTTGCTATGCTGCATAAGTACACACCCAAGTCCCACCCAAGACGCATTACAGTACACAACAAAATTCTTTCTGCCCTCAGGAGGGGTCAAGATAGGCGAAGTAGTCAAATTGTCTTTCAACTTCTCAAAGCTATTCTCATAGGAGTCAGACCATACAAATTTCACCTTTTTCTATGTGAACCTGGTAAGTGGAGAATCTATGGAAGAAAAACTATCTACAAACCTTCTGTAATACCCCACCAAACCCAAGAAGCTCCAAATATTGATTGGAGTCACGGGTCTGAGCCATTTTCTCACTATCTTAATCATTTGGTGATCAACATTAATTCCCTCACTAGACACAATATGCCCTAAGAAAGCAATAACATTAAGTAAAAATTCACCCTTGGAGAATTTTGCATACAATCTATGATCTTGAGGGTCTGAAGGATGATTTAGAGGTGACGGGCATGATCATCCTTACTCTTAGAATAAATAAAAATGTCATCAATGAAGACTATGAAAAACAAACCTAGAAACTGGCAGAACACCTTATTCATTAGGTCCATGAAGGCTGTAGGGGCGTTACTCAATCTGAAGGACATGACTAAGAATTCATAATAGCCATATCGAGTTCAAAAAGCTATTTTGGGAATACAATACTCCCTAACCTTCGGCTGATGATACCTCGACCAAAGGTTTATCTTTGAAAAATACGTAGCACCCTGAAGTTGGTCAAAAAGATTATCAATTCTAGGAAGGGGATATTTCTTTTTGATAGTGACCTTATTTAACTGATGATAGTTTAAACACATACGGAGGGAACTATCTTTATTACGTATAACGAGCACAGGTTCACCCCAGGGAGAATTACTAGGGCAGATAAAGCCTTTGTCAAGAAGATCTGCTAGCTATTCTTTCAACTCCTTCAATTCTGTAGGAGCTATTCCATATGGTGGAATATAAATGGGGCGGCTGTCTGGCAATACATCAATACCAAAATCTATCTCCCTATTAGGGGGTATTCCTAGGAGGTCATCGGGAAAGACTTCTGGAAATTCATTAACCACAGGGACAGACTGAAGAGAACGACTTTCGATATTAGAATCTTTAACCAAAATAAGATGATACAAACCAACTTTTAAAATAAGCTTAAGGGCTCTGAGGTAAGATATGATTTTTCCTCTAAGTGCTATAGAATTCCCCTTTCATTCTATCGCCGGTTCATTCAGAAAAAAGAAAGTAACCTTTTGGATTCTACATTCTAGCGTGGTATAACATGAATGGAGCTAGTCCATCCCTAAAATAACATCAAAACCAACCATATCAATCTCTATGAGGTCAGCCACAGTATCACGACTATAAATAGACATAACATAATTTCTATATACCGTCCTAACCATAATAGAATCACCTATAAGCGTAGAAACAGAGAAAGGTTCTGCAATAAATTCGAGTTCAAACCCAAAATTGACCGCCATATATGGGGTCACAAAAGAAAAAGTAGACCCGAGATCAAGTAACACATACACATCACAGGAGGAGATTTGTAATGTACCCGTGACTATATCTGGTGAGGCCTCTGCCTCCTGGCAATTTGATAAAGCTTATAACCAATTGTGATCATTCTCGGTAGCTGAAGTAGCGCCTTTGGGAGGCGATGGTGGCGCAGAGGATTTTACTTAAGACTTAGCGCCTCTAACACTTTCTCTAATAAACGAACAGTCTCTCTAAATATGACCTGGCTGGCAACACGTATAATACACTAACCTGGAAAACTGGCACTTTACTGGATAGTACTTACCACACGTATCACATTGAGGCTATGACATAACAGGTTGTGCCACACTCCCTTGAGACTGTTTACCCTGTACTCTCTGTGCATGGCTAGGCTAAAAATTCTAGAACCGCCGATCAGCTAGAGGTCTAGGCGCTGGAGTACTGGTTGCAGACTGAGCATTACTCTAAAACTTTTTCTTCAGCCACTTGTTACCCTAACTACTATCTTCATGTTGACTATGGTTCTGGTCTGCCGGTCTGGCCCTCTTGGCATGTCTGTCTTTCTCCCTTACTTTAGCAACCCTTTTTTTCTATTTCTCTACCTGTTACATGTGAATGGATAATCTAGAGTAGTCTATATCGCTGTTCAACATCACCCATTTTTACTCCAACACCAAGTCATCCGAAAGATCAGATGCAAATTTTCTCATGCAGGCCTCATATTTCATGCTAATTCTGGAGCATAAGGGGATAGCTGATTGAATTTCAGGGTGGACTCCTTGATACTCATTTTCCCCTATTTCAAATTCATGAACTCCTAAACCTTGGACTCTCTCAACTCTTGGGAAAAGAACCAGTCTAGGAAAGGTTTCACAAATTCACCCCACATAGAAGGCTCAATATTTTCACCCCTCGAATCTTCCCACTTATTATACCACTTATTTGCTACCTCCTTAAGTTCAATCCTTTCCACTTCATCCACATTTATCGCTCAAAATTTTTTCTTCATCTTATGTACAAACTCTTATGGATCCTTCTCCACCTTTGTACCTGTAAACTTAGACGGTTTCAGTCTCATGAACTGGCCCACCTATGTGGTTCGGATGCACTAAAAGTTGACCCAGTATCCTCCGACCATCGGGCTTGGAAAGTCACTAACTATGCTATTATATGCATCGATTGTCTGAACTCAGCATTTGATATAACTTTCTAGGGATGTTGGGTGTGGGTAGTCCTAGATCAGGGAGCCGTAAGCACCCTTGGTGGACTGGTCTTAATGGGAGGGACTCTCCGAGCAGCAATATTTTTAGGAGTGTGAGCCTAATTATGTGTCTTCATCCTATAGGTAGGATAAACATCTTCAGTTTGGGTGTTCTGTTCATTGGAGCAATGAGGAGGCATGATGACTTTTTGAAACACGAGAAATCATTGATTAGAGGAATTCAGACTCTACAGCATGAACTAAACCACAAAGAAGGGAGACATTCCTAAGCGCCTAGTAGAGTCCTGCTTATAAGTGTAGAGCGCTACATACCCATAAACCGTGCTCTGATACTAAGTTTGCCACCACCCGAGCTGGGGCCCTGTCCATAATAATCATCCTGAACCATAGAGGCTCAGGCTCCCGTCTGCATCTAGTAATCATGCACAAAAAAATCATACAATAAAGAAAGTATGTGGAAATAAAAATCATTGAAGAATCATGGTCATATTCTGAGTTAAGTATATCAATATGAAAGAAGATCCATCAACATCTAGACAATATCTATTTCTGTCTGTAAATTCTCTAATACATATGAAAATTAAAAAACTATCTAATACCAGGACAAGGCCCCCAGTGGACCTAAATCAAAGTAAATAACAAGTGACTGAAAGAAATAGTCCTTCCGAAAAAAAGAAGGCTCACTTCACTTCTGTCTGAATAACTCTACAGCTTCAAAGGACCTCTAGACTGAGCCTCAGACCTTGAAATATAGAGGGTCAATACAATTGTACTGGTATGTAGAGTAATCCAAAATAATGAATTTATACGTATATAACATAGGTGAGAGCAAGTCATAAAAACATTATGCATAAAATAGTTTAAATTCATAGGCCATCTCAAATGATCATAAAATAATCTTGTCAATGGAATTCTATACTTTGTATTACTTCTGAGCTAGATGGTACACCCTACATAGCTGAAAGTTTCCCACGTGCAATATAGGATCCGTCATTAACTCGAAGGCTAAGCCCCCAACCCAAGTTTGCCGCAAGGGTTTAAGTATCTGAATCTGATATGCCCCAAGGCACTGGCCGGCGTATAATCCCTCTTGGGAAATAATAAACCCATATTAGCAAAACACAATTCCGAACAATGAATCACATGATCCATGCCTACTTCAGGTAACCACCTAACTCTCTTAGTGCCCATTTTTAACCTATTCTGAATATGCATCTATCTGAATTCAAAATCTCAAATCTGAAATGAAATTTTTATTCTGTTCTGAGTTTATCATGGAATCATCTAATTTGGTATCACCATACCATTGCAAGTCGTATCTAATCCATTCAATATAATTTACAGTATTCTCTTTCAAAACATAAAGTTTGGACCACCATACTTCAAACAATTCATGAAGATGCATATTGCAAAACATTTGTCAACTTATGTAAAAGTTACTATTTTCAGATTTTTAACAAACATGTGGTGGTCATGAAATTTATGACAAAACAGACAATCTTATTAATAATATATTTAACCTTTAACACAAAGTAAATCACCCCCTTTTCATTTCAAACCATAATCAAGTGATGAAAAAAATCAAGACATTTATATGATGCTTCCAATAATGCTTTCCGAATAAATCATAACTTACGAAAACAATAAGTTTGTCAATAAGAGAGGAATTTCTAATAGTGCATGTTCTCAATTCATCATTCAAACTCATCAATGAGTACATATATATACTTAAACATGATTATAAATCAAAGTTAGGGAAAAGGCCTCAAGAAAAAATCAATCATACCATTAAAGAATTCATAAAGTAAAATTGTAACGTAAGTTCCAAAAACCCTTCAAGAATTCATGATTTCACAATGTTTAAATGTTTTTGAAACAATTTCCTTATGCCCATGTAGTTTTAGGAAAACCCCACGTACCTTAAGTTTCTTATCTTGAAGGCTGAAACCCTAACTTTGATACTTTCGTAAGTCTCTTAAACTTGAAAGGCTTGAATTCTAGATTACTTAGAGGAGAAGTTCTGAATTTTGTTCTTGGGGAAAGAAAATGATTTTTACGTGATTTTATTTGAAGAAGATGGGAAAATAATGCCTCTCTTTGGGTTATAATTCGTGTTTGGACGGCTAGGGATGGGGGAAAAGGAATAAACTACCCCTTGGCCTCTCTTTCCCATGCAAATGACCATTGTGGAGAAATTCGTAGAAATGGAAATGAAAATCATATCGTGACTCCTAGAAATGGGAATGAAACTTGCGTCGCGAGCTTATCGCGAGAGCTCACTGCCTTACACAAAAAATAACATAACTTTTCACTTGGGTATCGAATTTTAGAAATATTGATATCGTTGGAAAGATAATTCGATTATCTACAATTTAGAGGGTCTTAATATGCTAAATTCTATATATACAAAACATTATACTCATTCAAAGATGACCCTTCTAGAATCAAATTCCAAACTTTGGGCGAATCATAGGATCTTAGCTCAACTTGGATCTAAATGGTTTCTATGAACATTTTTAACCTCATGAGAACTTCCCACCAGAGGATAAATATCATGACACATGAATTCAAAAGAAATTATGGAATTAGAGTTTACAAACATCGGAATGATTGTTCAATTTCTAGCTCAAAATTTGAGATATTACACATAGTGATTACCTAAGCTTCTATTAGGACGGGTAGTCAGGATGGAAATCCCAACATGATGGAGTGCCGAAAAGATGGCGAGGAGCAAACCAAGGATCGAAGGAGGTCAACACAGAGTAGTTTCACTCAAAACTAATCATTTTTCTATTGATGCGGAGATAAGAGCACAAAATGGGAATCTTTTTCAAAATATCCCCAAGTGGGTTGCGAGCCATACCAAAGCATATAATGCTCGAGAATGGTATTTCCGGATATCCCCAAAGAAGGATTTATTGCCCATTTATTGAGGACCTTTCAAATTGTCTATCTCATTTCTTGAGACCATAAAGGACAAACAAAGGTGTCTTATCTTCTTTATGAATATTGTATTTAGAATTTTTTATTTAAAAGCATCCACTAGTATAAGCGACTTTATGTCTATTAAATATTTACTTTGAGCACAGGTGAATTCAGTAAAGTCGGCACAATAAATAAAACAATCAAAGTATCACTCAACAGGAGGAAGAGCCAAAAGTCATCCTCAAAATTCTCCTTGAAGGAAAGTAAACGGTATTCGAGTAATCCCCAAACAAGGGTTTTATCCCATTTACCTGCATCTGTTGGTTGTATTATTTAATTATTTCTTCAAAAAGAGAAGATTAATAGAAGAATAAGTTATTCAAATTATGATGCTCAGTATTTGTCATTAAACTGTCATCAAGCTTGAATGTGATCGGAAGTGAGAGTGACATTGTGTCTACTAACTGTCTACCTTTAGTACAGGTTTATGTAGAAAGAAAAACACAGGCAAACAGAATCAGGTGAAACTATTTTCAAATTACCGAGAGGGCCATTTCATGCCATTTCCAAGAAGACCATTTTATATCATCCATTGCCAAAAGGGCCGTTTTGTTTCATTCCACTACCAAGAGGCTATTTCATTTCATTTCATTACTAAGAGGGACAATGTATTTAATAAATGTTGACATATGAGATAGCATATGCTGGCATCAAGGGTATCATCAATATTTAATATCTGTTGACACACGAGATAGCATACATTGGCATCGAGGATATCATCAGAATCTAATATCTGTTGACACGCGAGATAGCATATGTTGCCATCGAGGATATCATGTGTATTTAAAATCTGTTGACACACAAGATAGAATATACTGGCATCAAGGATATCATCAGCATCTAATATATGTTGACACTAGAGTATCATACACTGGCATCGAGGATATCATCAACATTTAATATCTATTGACATGTAAGATAACACATATGCTGGTGTCGAGGATATCATCAGTATTCAATGTCTGTTGATATGTGAGATAGCATACGTTGGCATCGAGTATATCATTGGCATTTAGTATTTGTTGACATGTGAGATAGCATATGTTGGAGTTGAGGATATCATCATCATTTAATATTTGTTGACACGTAAGACAAAAATGTTGGCATTGAGGGTTTCTCATCATTTTATGAATCAACATCTGAATGCATCAAGAGCGCGTGATTTGAAGGGACGCCTTTAAGTCACTATCTAAAGATGGGTGATATATGAGATTTCCTAGAAATTGAGAATTCAAGGGTCATCTATAAGTCATATTATTTGAAATAGGATACTGTGCAAGATCACCTATGATTTGATAGCTATAGGTCATCTGTAAGTCGTAACAACATCCTAACTGAATAGTGTGAAAGGTTACCAAAAGATTGATAGTTTGAAGGTTATCCATAAGTCGCGACTAAATTCTTACCGAAGAATATGCGAGATTGTTATATTCATAACTCCAAGGGTTATCTATAAGCCACGTCATATCCAAGATCGATTATGTGAAAGATTAAGAAAATACTACCAATTTGAGAGATATCTATAAGTCATATTGTATCCAAGGTTGGATGATGTGCAGGAATACATGAGAACTAGCTATTGTAGGAATATCTATAAGCCATATATTATCCAAGGTCAGATAATGTACAGGATTACCTAAAGTTTAGCAATTCAAAGGATATCTTTAAGTTGTTTCATATCCAACATAAAATAATTCACAGGATTATCCAAAGATTGACAATTGAAGGGAAATCTATGAGTCGTATCAATACATAAAATACACAAGAATTACCTAAGATCATATGCAAAGAATTATTGACAATAACCAAAGAGGTTATTATTCCACTTACAACAATCAGTATAGGTGACCAAAGGGTTACCGTATCAACATAAGATTACATGATTGGAAGGACCGTTCTACATAAAATATGGTGTTCGAAAGGGCCACCCCAATTTCAAGATATATTCACTCGAAAAATAAGCTAATTATGCAACAACCAAGAGAGTTGTTGTGTCTATTATTACAAGTTATTTCCTTTTAGATAGGTACATAAGAGGATGACTTTGCTTTTCAAGCAACAACTCACGTGGAGATATAGTGAAAACTATATACCTCTTTCGTGAATTGTGTTTAGCACTAGCAATTTTTTGTTGAGACATTGTTGAGAGAATCCAAGAGGATGAAAATCTAAAAATAAAACCACAGGTGGAGGTGACTCTAAAAAGGATGTAGCACAACATGGAACTCTTTCTTAGTAGTAAAATGGGACATATTATGGAGAGGGACATCAAACTCTTTGTACGCTAGCTAAAGGATGATCGTCACCACCATCCTACCATACCCCTGTTAGAAGTCATGTGGGTGTTTTGGGATATTCTGGTATCAGCTTTACCTTCAGGATATTTCTAAACCCATATCGAGGGTAAACTTCTCTTTTCTTAAAATTTGAGTAATAGGGCACTTAGAGTTTGGGAAATTATATCCAAGCAAGTTCTTTCCTATAGATGTGAATGATCCCACATTCATGGTTAAGAGGTTACAAGACCCTTTTCCACAACTCGATCAACTTGTCACTCATTTAAAGCCAAAGATCATCTGAAATGAAAGACTATCATTTCTACCGATTGAGTCAAACCACAAGCATTCTGATTCCCTAAGTAAAAGAGATATGTAGGCTGGGCTCTATGTAAAAAACTCAACTGCATTCCAAACTCTATTCTCCAGCTTTTTGGTTTCATCAAAAAATCCAAAACTGAGATAGCGTGTGAATTTTTTTAAAATTGTTCTTTAAATCAATCTTTATAAACTACAAGTGGACTAAATTCTCATGTAACCAAAGATATGTAGGAAACCTGATACCAAGTTCCATCCATAAGTCCAAAATTCATGCAAAAATCAACCTCTTTCAAAAATGAATTTATGATTGGACAAAAATTAGTAACGTCAAACTCCCTTTGCCTAGGGTTACTTGCATCCGCTCTAACCAAAGGGAGGTGGTGGTTTTTGACATATAACTTTTTCTCCACGACAAAGTTTAATTTCACATTTCTTTAGTTTTAATTAAAATTACAACATTTATTCTATCCGAATAAAAAAGCCTTTTCAAAATATTTATCAGGTTAATTTTTGCTATTTAAGTAAAGATTATATATTGTTGTATTTCATTATATACTTAAATTTTTAATTTACAGAAGGTTGGATTATAATCAAAGTTTATCTAGAAAATAAATTTAAATGATTAAAATCTTGATTTTAAATGTCATGCATTCTTGAAAATAGCTTGTTTGAAAATAAAAAATAAGAATAAAAATAAAACAATAATAAATAATAATAATAATATAATTTAGTCAGAGAGATATTTGTTTAATTTTATGAGATCAAGAAACTCAGGATTTAATTAGTTGTTAATTTATTTCAAATATTTTTTAATTTAGTCAATTTATTTAATTGGACCCTAACTAGAATAGATTCAGCCATGATTGCAGTGAAATTGGTCAATTGAATTTTATTTAGGCTAAAATTTAAATAGAATTACCTAAATTTTATTTATTGGCTATTTAATAAATAGACTTAGCTAATTCCAGCCCAACAATTTAACCCAACTTCAGCCAATCCCTTTACAGTGGCCCATTACCCAACTTATACCCATTTTTACTCTAATTCCAGCTCAAATTAACATATTCCAAGCACAAGATCCGGATGACTCAACCCAAACTTCTCTTCCCCTTTTAGCCATTAGTAAGTAGTAACACCAAGCCAATATCAACCTTAGCAACAACACGTACAATTAATAGTAATATACACATCCTCCAAATAACCCAATATCAACCCCCAAAGATCCAATCTAGACTCGACGGCAACCTTAGCAAATAGTCGATAACAACAACGCCTACCTGACCCAAATCCACCACCAACCATATCCGCGAACCATCATACCCAGCAAAAATGGGTCCAACTTCAGCATCCAACAGTAACCCAAACCCATGCACACTGAATAGCTCAGCCTTTAGTATTTGAAATTCAAATTTTTGTACGGGAATGGTACTGTTTCCAGGTCATCCCTTATCTTTTTGGAGAAATTTCCTATAATACCCCTAATTTTTTTGCTCCCACATTAGTGGAAGCTAATGAATCACCCCATTTGGTTCTTTATAAAAGGCTCACTATTGAGCTAAAAAGAATCAAGTCTTGAAGATGAAAAAAAAATATCGAGCAAAAGTCCTTTTTTCTATTTAAAAGATTTTAGGAAATTGTCGAAATCTTTGGATCACAATGAAGCTTTCCGATAGTGGTCGAAGATTTCGATGACGGCTCGAGGTCTTGCTTTGCTGCTACAAAACAGGTAATGTCTCATTCCATTTAGTCTCAATTTTATCTTCTTCATCTTATCATTTTTTTGCAGCATTTTGGATCGTATGTATGCTAGGAATATTTTGTTGTAGAAGGCCATGCAGGCCATAGGATTTGTGTGTGATAAAATTTACAATAGTTTCATTTTAATCGATGGTTGCTTGATATATATGATGCCCTTATTTCCTTTATTTATCTACATCAATTAGTTGTCGGTATATTATTTCATTGAGATTAGAGTAACTTATTTTGTTTTGTATGCTAGGTCTATATAGAAGACTCGAATTGAATGCTTTGATTTGTCATAATGGGTGTTAGTATGTTGCTGATAAAACATGAAGTGTTAATGGTGTATAGACTATTTTAGCTAGATTAACATTGTTTCATCCTTGTCAAAGGTTAATAAAAATTATAATAAAGATAATGTACATTTCCTTTTTCACTGTTAAAGGTTCTGGATGAATGAAGATGTTTGGCGTATTGATTTTGATTTGATATTTACTTTGGCTTCTGCATTTGTGCTCCTTTATGATTTTCTTTTATTTTGTGGTAGTCTGGGCATTTCTTTCCTCACAAGCCTTTGTGCTTTTTGGAGTTCTATTTGGAGTTTCTATTTGGATATAAATGTAGTAATGTCTTTTATGCTTTTGAGACATTGGTATGATGTTCTATACTAACAATAACTTTTAGATTCATGTTGAAGCTACTAAAATTAGTTTCTGGTGGTATTTGGAAGACCTCTATTTGTTACAATTTAGTTATCTAAATCTAGAATTATTCTTCTTTTGTGCATTTTCTCTTGCCAATCACTTCATTCTTTTGTATGTGTTGAGGCCTTGGCTTTTATACATGCTCAATTGCCTGTCTGGTTGTTCAAAATATCTTCGTCAATTTCTTTTAATATTTGAAAGTATGATTTGAAAGTGTATCTAAATATTAAAATCCATCAGTTGTTCATGGAAAGGAAAAATGCTAAAGAGAAATGGAGCTAGACGCTTTGCTAGGGACTGAGACTAGCTAGAGTGGCTAGAATGAAAACCCATAAAAATACAGGTCCAGAACTCTAAGGAAGCATCTTGGAGATCATAGAGGATTGGTAAGATTTTTAGTCAAGAATGAAACCAAAACCAACAACTCCAGAAGTAAAAATAAGGGAAGCCAAGGCCTCAATTTTTAAAGTCTAACTTGCATCCCATGCCTTCTGTTTGTGGTTTTGATCCGGTCAATGGTAGATGAAACAAAAATGTCTGATGTTGGGCAAAAATCCCATGACTTGTTGTTTCCACTGTCTTTGACCAGAGCAGAACCACATGCAGAAGGCCTGGGATGCAAGTTTAACTTTAGAAATTATCACCCTGGCTTGATCCTTTATTTTTACTTCAGGGGTTGTTGGTTTAAGTTTCGTTCCTGACTGGCTATCTTACCCCCATCGGTTCTCACAAATATGCAACCATAGAGTTATGGTCCTGTATTTTGTGGGTCTTCATTCAGGACACACTAGCTAGTTTCAGTCCCTTAACAAAGTGCACAGCGCTAGTCCACTTCAGCATTTTTCTTTTCAAAATACCTTATGTTTCATCAGCCAGATTCATTACACGTTCCTTCCTACCCTATGTTTATTCTTTAATAATGTTTGAGTTGATATATGGTCTTCTCCACCTCCACTTTCTTGCACATGTATTCTCCTAATCACCTTCTGCTATATAATAGTCTCCTCGAGCAACCCATCTATATAAATTTGGATCAGGGAAATAATTATATTCATTTTCACTCTTGGTTGCAGCTGTACGAGGCTTTGGAGGCCTTTTAAAAGTCTATTGAACCCTTAAAATCAGTCCAATCAATATTGAATATTAACACTGCCACCAAAAACTCGAACCCTACTCCAAACTTAACACATAAACATTAGAAAAATCTTCATTAAACCATAACAGGGTATCGACACCATCTACTTGGTCCTTCATCCTTATCAGTTCGAACCTAAAAATCTTAACTGTAAAATACAATATCTTGTTTGAATGATTAATGTCTAATATATGTAAAGAACCAATATTCACAAAATGAAAATACTATATGTGTGTTTTCATGATGGGTTACTAAGTAATATATACCTCCCATATATGAAGTGGCTTCATCTGCAAGTAGCATATTCCTATGAACCCATCTTACTGTAGCCTTTATTGTTGGTCGGGCAAAAGTTAATTGTAACGACCCAATTTTTTGAAATTGGAACGTCACACGGTACTCATGATCCCGAAGGACCACAAGCTAATCCTCTACAGATATCTGTACCTGTGAAATCCATAATATAGATAATAAATGCGGGAACTGGCCATAAGGTTCAAAACGTCTAAAAATACTCAAAACTAAAAATTGAATACTGATACATCTATCCGTAAAGCCTCTAAACTATTTGAATTGTGGAGTTGATAGGATGTGTCTCCAACTAAATCTGTCTACTGAAAATAAACTAAATCTAATGTGATAGTAAAATAAGGATCATCCTTGAATGAAGAGAACTCACTGCTATGTCTACTGCTTCTGAGGGACTGCACTGCTAGGGGTACTCTGGATCTCGTGCCTCTAAACCTATTGGGTCAAATTAAACACCATAGTGCAAATGCATCAGTACGGGAATGTACTAAGTATGAAGATGAGGTAAGGCTAAATGCAAGGGCTTATGCATGAACAATTACTTAACTGAATAATCATGAGAATACTGAATGAGGACTTAAGCATGAATGCACACACCATAACTAAAAACATCGCAACTCTAAATACCAAAACTCGGATACCGCTTAATTAACATCTGAAATAACTACTAATACTGAGATACGAAACAAATGAATCTCCTGATATAGAAAACTGAGTACTAAAATCAAGATCAGTCCTATTTAGTGCGTGATCTCCAAAACAAATGATACTAAAGCTGATTAACTGAATCTACTCATATCAATAACTAAAAGTTGAGCTTACCACTCTCGACTGACCGAATCCGAGATCAAACCTCTCTAATGGATAATCCCTAAATCTACTATCAATGATAAGAAAAGATTATGTATGAGATCAAACCTATCTAGCAAAAGATATCTAAATCTGATAATAAGAAACTCAACTGCATCTGAGATTGAGATCAAGCCTATCAAACGGGTGATCTCTGCATTTGATAATGAGATTATGCAATTGAATCTAAGAATAAGATTAGGCCTATCTAATAGGTGATCTCTGGATCTGATAATGAGATTAATCAACTGAATCTGAAAATGAGATCAGGCCTATCTAACGAGTGATCTCAGGATCTAATAATGAGATTACTCAACTGAATCTAAGAACGAGATCAGTTCTATCTAATGGGTAATCTCTAGATTTGATAATGAGATTACTCAACTTAATTTGAGAATGAGATCAGGCCTATCTAACGGGTGATCTTTGAATCTGATAATGAGATTACTCAACTGAATCGGAGAATGAGATCAGGCCTATCTAATGGGTGATCTCTCGATCTGATAATAAGATTACTCAACTGAATCTAAGAATGAAATCAGGCCTATCTAACGGGTGATCTCTAGATTTGATAATGAGATTACTCAACTAAATCTAAGAATGAAATCAGGCCTATCTAACGGGTGATCTCTAGATCTAATGATAAGATTACTCAACTGAATCAGAGAACGAGATCCAGCCAATCTAATGGGTAATCTCTGAATCTGGTAGTGCTGATACTGAATAACTTTATGAGGGACCTGGCCTATCTAGCGAGTGATCCATGAATCTATGGAACTATTTGAGTTCCTTACTGATATAGGTGACTATATCTGACAGTCCTAATTTTTGAGTTCTACTCTGAAGACTAATACTGAAACAGCAACCATGGGAGTTCTTGATACGCCCAAATTACAACTCTCTTATGAGAGAGTAAGCGATCACTGTCAAATATAGAAGCCAACCAGGTTGGGTGACAAATCCCACAGGGAATACTGTGTTACTAAGTATTGTAGTTGTTACTGGACTGTTTGTCAGAGGTTCCTGAATGGGGGGTTTTGGTTTAAATTTTAAATTATAGTTACAATATAACAATGAAGCAATATATGTATTAATATTTGATCACAGAGAATGACAAATTAGGGTTATGTCCACCTTGTAGCTTTTACTTCTCTATTAACTATGAGTAATAAGGATTTATACATGCATGCACTTATAGAGAAATGTATTCTAATTCTAAATCCAAGTGTTTCTCAACCACCAAGGATTTATTCACCTTAGTTCTCTCAAATCCAAAGTGTACAACCAATCATACAAACTCTCCAAGTAGTTAATCCTGCTAAGGCATTAACGTGTCAAATAGAGGCTGGAAACCCTATTTTCTTGGCACTACTCTCTTTTCCAAATAGTAACTTTTCTATTGAACAGTTTATTGCTATAATGGCACATTCCCTATGTTTGCAACCACGAGATATCAATCATAACGAAGAGAGTAATGATATAAGTGGATTAATACATCATAAATTCAAAAACCCATAGCAATAGGGAGTATACTGCAAGGTTTCCATAACCCAAACAAATAAACTTATCTACTCATGAATAAAACAGAAATCACAATAGAAATATTCATCATACCAAAACTTAGAACGATCGTGGTAGAGAAGATGAATAGCAAAAATAAGAGAGAAAAAACGTTTCTCTCTCTCTCTCCTCAAGCTAAGCCGCTTTCTCTTGTTTTCAAAATAATACAGAATGTGAATCCCCAATAAAAATTCAGCAACAAGTCTTTTAATAGCCTTCTACCTCATAATTTCCTTCTAAGTCCTCAACTTATTATAAATGGCAAATTTGCTCGGGAGAAAGTTCCCATGCATCACATTTGGTCCAGATTGTAGTTTCTAGGCGCCACATTTGGTCCAGGTTGCTACTCTCTCTTGGGTCATATGCCATCCGCATTCCATAGTACCATAATGTCTTTATCTACCTCATTCATACCTAAAATCATGCTAATCATATCGGTTAGCTCAATCACATAGAAGTAGAGTAAATATATAATAAACTAGGCACTTTGTTCTCTAAACATAGCTAAAATATGGAAAAATTATGGTGCTTAGGCGTATAAATACACCCAATATCAGTGCTCACTTAACCAACATGCCTCGAATTTGAACTGGTGGGGTCCAACCTGTAACCCCAACTGGAAGGGTGTCAATACCGTGCCATAGGTAAATACCTTAAATCTGGTCAAGCCTCTATAACGGGTGACCCTCACAAAAAGTCAAACCTAAGGTAGTATAATAGTCAAGCCTTTTCCTAAATAGTGGCTCCTGCATCATGCAATGGCTATGCAGTTCTGGAGTTTAGGGATTTCTCCTAATGACTCTGCCTCTATAATGGGGAGCTGCCATCCCTGCAATCGTTCGGTGCTAGCTCCTACTCCCAACTGAAAGACTCTGAAATGATTCTTAAGTAAACTTAAACTGAGCTAAATCTGATACTGGTCATGTTTCTCAAATCATCTGACTGTGTTAAGATGAATTCACTTGGTTTCGTATCTGACAGAATATTACTAAATCTTTTTATCTGACTGAATGGTACTGAGCTCTGAAAATATTACTCGAATACTACTGAGGTCTGAATTGAACACTCGAATACTACTAGATCTAAGCTAAGAACTGAACTAAGGCTACAATACTATAGATACTAAGATTACTGAGATTACTTAGGTTCTGTATCTATCTGAGAGTACAGAGTTCTATAATTCACTGAGATTTGAGAATCATGGCTTGACTGAGATTATTGTGAAAACTGACACTAGCTATAGATTGTAGCTAAATTTTCGGGTATAAAACCCCTAGGACTCAATAATATAAAATTAAAACATAACCATTCTTGAATAATAATGACCATGGACATTCATTCACCATCACAATCACTAAAACATCTCTTCAAGCATTTAGAAATCATAAACATGTGATAACATAGGTAGAGATGATATTGGCTCATACTCTATTCAACAAGGTCTTGCTTCAAACATTTAAAGCATTAAAGAACATATAATTGGGGAATTTCATGCTATCATGTCACAATTCATTCACTAAGGCTTTTCAACAAAGACTTGGCATGTACAGACTTGCACATAATTGGGGATTTCTAGTCATCAAGCTATAGTGCCTCTAATTTCTTCACATAATCATTTCATCAAACATATGGGGAGCATGCTTTGCTTATTTTACAATTTCTACACTTAATTGACATGAACATATCACTTAACAAGCAACATGAAGAGGGTTTATTATGAACATCACATGAATATCACATACTAGGGTTAAAGCTTGAAACCTTATCAACAAAACATGAATTAAAAACTCCATAATAGCATGAACTCCAATTTTAATACACATAAATCATGAAATCTCATAAACATAACATCTTTGAAATTTAGAAAAGGGTTCTTGAGTTTCTTGGATGAAAGGGACCCAAGAATCAACATCTGCATACCTTAGTTTCTTGATTCTTGAAAAGTTAATGGAGGAATCTTGATGATTGGGGTCTTGATTTTGAAAGACTAGCTCTTCTTCTTGAACAATCTTGAGAGAAAACTAGTATTTTTGGGTTAAATAAGGGAAAATCCCTTGTTAAGGAGTATATATAGGGGTTGGGAAAAGACCCTTTTTTCCCTTGGAATTAAAATCTAGAACTTAAAAAAAATTCCCGGTTTTACGTGCTAGCACGACGCGCCATAATCGCTCAAGCTTACTGGAAATTGGACAATTGGGAAACTGAGTCTTGGTGCGACGCAATGAAAATCGTGTTGCCACCTTGGTTTCCAACTGGAAAGACATCGCAATGTGGTGGAATTGCGGAGGCTTACTGGATTTTGACAATTGCCATTTTGGCTAGCTTTGCGACGCGCTGAAGTGTCAAGTGGCACACTCTCTTACTACAATGGCTCTAACTCTTCGCCCGAGTGTCGAATTTGGGCTAATTTGGTATCAACGGAAAGCTTATTCAATTCTCTACATGACAAAAATTCAATATTAGGGAAATTATACATGGTTAAAATATTTCTCACTTTGGAAGTCACTCTTCAATCTTTTTAAGGCCGAATTTATACTTTACTTGACACGCTCTAAGGCTCAGACTACGATTGAATTTTGTGGGGTCTTACAATATCTCCCCCTTGGAAACATTCATCCTCGAATGTCACTTGATATGCTAAGAATACTGATCAACTGAACTTACTTAAGGAACAAGAACATCTGAAACATGATTATGCAACTAGAACTACTAATATTCTGAGTTCTCATATTGAACATGCATATCTGATGTTTGGGATACTCGACTGAAGCTACTTATAAGCTGAATTATCATAATAGACATGTATATTTGTTGCATGGATGCATGACTGAGTTGTTCTCATGAATGCATAACTGAATATACTAAAAAACTGAACTTTTTCTACTGAACATGCATATCAAATGCATGAATGTCTCACTGAACTGACTCTCAAAAGCATGGCTATACAATGACAACTATTGTTGACTTCATAAGGAGAGTCTGGACATGCAACTAAATGATTCTAAGGACATGAAGACATCGTAATATTATGGGGTATCTCCCTCTTGGGACTCTATGTCCCTCTAAAAACACTTTGCTGAAATACTGGGGCACCTACAACTGGGTCATGATTGACCATCTGTGATGTGGAACTAATGCATGACTCATGCTGAAATACAAGCTCAAAATGGGGGCAAAGAATTTAACCATGTATATCATAAAGATGAAGGACTCATAACATACCCGGATCTATATCAGGGAACCTTTCTTGATCATGGTGATCCTAAAACACATAGAGTCTGTTCTGACGCTAACCACTAGTGGCACCAAAAGGGGCACCCCGCTGATGAAACTCTCTACCTCTCTGTTCTAGCACTCTACATTCTTATATTCTGTGACCTTGCCTACCACATCTAAAGCACACATCACTGTCGACTCTACACACGCCTAGGTGGCTCTTGCCATACTCTCCAAAAAGCGGATAGGTACGAATACCACTAGCACTACTCTGGGCTTTGGGGTCTGGCGCCCCATTATGAATGACACCCCCAAACTTTGGTGTGCGTACACTAGCTAAGGATGGAGCTAGGACTACAAAATTTTGACTATACAGAGAACAACTACCACCCTGGGACTCTGCCTGAGAGAAACTATGACTACTTGTTCAGGATTTCTTACTCATTCTCTCACTTTCTTTCATCTTATCGGCCTCAATCTGCTACGCATGCATCTTTAGTCTTGCAAGGTCCATATCCCTATTGAGAATATCTGCCCTATACACTTTCAACACTAACCTGGATACACCAATCACAAACTTACTCATACTCTCTCTAGGGTCAGCTATCAAGTCAGGAGCATACTTAGCTAACTAGTTAACTTAAGACAATACTCTTCTACTGTCACAGAGCCTTGACTTAGGTTCATGAACTCTTCTACCTTAGCCTCTCTCATCTTTAGTAGGAAAAACTTATCTAGAAAGGCATCTTGAATATCTTGCCAAGTCATGGGAGTTGCATCCTCCTCTCTACCCTTCTTTCACATCACTACCCTATCATGAGCAATATCATTCAGCCTATAGGATGCTAATTCTACACTCTCCTCCTCAGAAACATGCATAATCTGGGTGATCTTCCTTACCTCATCTAGATAAAGCTGTGGGTCCTCACCTGCTACTGACCCAAAGAATTTTAGCGGGCTCATCCTCATAACATCTCTAATTCGGTCCACATCTAAACCCCCATCTTACTGAGGTAGGGCTGAAGCCTGACGGTTACCCTGAACATTAGTCACAACTTGGGCTAGTACCTAAAAAGCTACTCAAAACTCTGCATGTGATACATTCTCATTCTCAGGATCTACTGGCTGAGATGGATGGTCATCAACCCTATGGGAACTATCTTTGTGAGGAGTTATACTCTGTAAATAAAAGAAAGAGGTGTATTAGACTAAGGATCAACCTAATCTCATGCTCACTCATATGACATGAACACTAAAAGAAGGGAAATTGCTCCTAAAAACATCATATAGACTCTCGTACATAAATGTGGTGCGCGATACACCCATGCACAAGACTCTACTGGATGCATCTTTTCAGACTCATAGGACACTATTGAACCTTAGTCTCTGATACCAAATTTGTAATAACCCAATTTTCTAGAACCAAAATATCACATGGTGCATATGATCCCAAAGAACCACAAGCTAATCCTCTACAGATATCTATACCTGTGAACTCCATAATATAGATAATAAATGCAGAAACTAGCCATAAGGTTCAAAACATCTAAAAATATTCAAAACTAAAAATTGAATACTGATACATCTGTCTGTAAAGCCTCTAAAATGTTAGAACTGTGGAGTTGATAGGATATGTCTCCAACTAAATCTGTCTACTAAAAATAAACTAAATCTAATGCGATAATAAAATAAGGATCATCCTCAAATGAAAAGGACTCACTGCTACGTATACTGCTGTTGATTGGGACTGAGTTGCTATGGGTACTCTAGATGTCATGCCTCTGAACCTATGGTTTAAATGAAACACCATAGAACAAATGCGTCAGTATAGGAATATACTGATTATGAAGATAAGGTAAGGCTAAATGCAAGGGCTTATGCATGAACAATTACTTAACAGAATAATCATGAGAATTCTGAATGAGGACATATGCATGAATACACAAACCATAACTGAAAACATCACAAATCAAAATACTAAAACCCGGATACTGCTTTACAAACATTTGAACTCACTACAAATACTGAGATACAAAATAACTGAATCTCCTAATATAGAAAATTGAGTACTAAAATTGAGATCGGTACCATCGAGTGAGTGACCTCAGAAACTAATGATACTGAATCTGATTAACTGAATCTACTTATATCAATGACTGAAAGATGAGCTTACCAATCTCGACTGACCAAATCTGAGATCAAACCACTCTAAAGGATGATACCTGAATCTACTATCAATGATAAGAAAAGATTATATCTGAGATCAAACCTATCAAGCAGAAGATATCTGAATCGAATAATGAGAACACTCAACTGCATCTGAGATTGAGATCAAGCCTATCTAATGGGTGATCTCTGGATCTGATAATGACATTGCTCAACTAAATTTGAGAACGGGATCAGGCCTATCTAATGGGTGATCTCTGGATCTGATAATGAGATTACTCAACTAAATCTGAGAACGAGATCAGGCCTATCTAACGGGTGATCTCTGGATCTAATAATGAGACTACTCAACTAATTTTGAGAATGAGATCAAGCCTTTCTAATGGGTGATCTCTGGATCTAATAATGAGATTTCTTAACTAAATCTGAGAATGAGATCAGGCCTATCTAATGGGTGATCTCAGAATCTGATATTACTGATACTGAAAAACTTTATGAGGGACTAGGCCTATCTAGCGGGTGCTTTATAAATTTATAGAACTATCTAACTTCCTTGTTGAGATAGGTGATTGTATTTGACAGTCCTGATTTCTTAGTTATTCTCTAAAAATTGATATTGAAACTGCAATCCTGGGAGATCTCACTTAATCGACATGCCCCGAATCTGAATTGGTGGGGTACAACCTATAACCCAAGATAGAAGGGTGTCAATACCATGCCATGGGTAAAGACCTCAACTTTGGTCAAGCCTCTCTAACGGGTGACTCTCACAGGAAGTCAAACCTAAGGCAGTATAATAGTTAACCCTTTTCCTACCGGGTGACTCTTGCATCCTTCTCTAGCTATGCAGTTTTGGAGTTCAAGGATTGCTCCTAATAACTCTACCTCTCTAATGGGGAGCCGCCATCCTTGAAGTTGCTCAGTGCTAGCTCCTACTCTAAACTAATAGACTCTGAACTGATTCTTAACTGAACTTAAACTGAGCTAAATCTGTTACTGATCATGTTTCTCGAATGATTTGACTGTGTTAAGCTGAATACACTTGGATCCATATTTGATGGAATATTACTAAATCTTGTTCTCTAACTGAATGATACTGAGCTCTGAAAAGATTAATCGAATACTACTGAGGTCTGAACTGAACTCTCAAGTACTACTAGATCTGAGCTGAGTAGTGAACTGAGGCTAGAATACTAGTGATACTAAGATTATTGAGATTACTTAAGTTCTGTACCTATATGAGAGTACAGAGTTGTATAACTTACTGAGTTCTGAGAATCGTGGCTTGACTGAGATTATCATGAAAATTGACACTGGCTCTAGACTGTAGCTAAATTATTGGGTATAAATACCCCTAAATCTCGATAACATTAAAGTAAAACATAACCATTCTTAAATAATCATGACCATGGACATTCATTCTCTATCACAATCACTAAAGCATCTCTTCAAGCATTTAGAAATCATAAACATGTGAAAATATAGGGAGACATGCTATTGGCTCATACTCAATTCAACAAGGTCTTGCATCAAACACTTAGCACGCATTAAAGAACACATAATTGGGAAATTTCATGCTATCATGTAAAAATTCATTTACTAAGGCTTTTAAACAAACACTTGGCATGCATGGTCTTGCACACAATTAGGGATTTCTAGTCATCATGCTATAATGACTCTAATTTCTTCACATAAGCATTTCAACGAACATATGGGGAGCATGCTTTTCTTTATTCAACAATTTGTACACTTAATTGACATGAACACATCACTTAACAAGCTACTTGAAGAGGGTTTATTATGAACATCACATGAATATCATATACTAGGGTAAAAGCTAGAAACCTCATCAACAAAACATGAATTAAAAACTCAATAATAGCATGAACTCCAATTTTAATTCACATAAATCATGAAAACTCATAAACATAAGATCTTTGAAATTTAGAAAAGGGTTTTTGAGCTTCTTGGATGAAAGGGACCCAAGAATCAACATGTTCATATCTTATTTTATTAATTCTTAAAAAGTTAACAGAAAAATCTTGATGATTGGGGTCTTGGTTTAGGAACCCTAGCTCTTGTTCTTGAACAATCTTGAGAGAAAACTATTATTTTTAGGTTAAATGAGGCCAAATTCTATGTAACTATTATTTTTAGGTTAAATGAGGCCAAATTCTATGTTAAGGAGTATATATAGGGGTTGGAAAAAGACCCCTTTTGCCCTTGGAATTAAAATCCAGAATTGGAAAAAAAATCCAGATTTTACGTGCTAGCTCGACGCACCATAAATGTACCAGCTTACTGGAAATTGGACAATTGAGAAACAGAACCTTGGCACGATACGGTGAAAATTACGTTGCCACCTTGGTTGCAAACTGGAAAGACACCGCGACGTGGTGGAATTGCGGAGGCTTAGTGGATTTTGACAATTCCCATTTTGGCTGGCTCCGCGATGCACTAAAGTGTCAGGTGGTACCCTGTCTCACTAAAATGGGTCTAAATCTTCGCCCGAGTGTCGGATTTGGTTGAATTTGGTATCGATAGAAATTTTACTCTATTCTTTACACGAAAAAGTCGATATTAGGGAAATTCTACAAGGTTAAAATATTTCTCACTTTGGAAGTCACTCCTCGATCTTTTTAAGGCCGAATTTACACTTCACTTGACATACTCTAAGGAACAAACTATGAGAGAATTTTGCGGGGTCTTACATTAATTCATTTTTACTACAATTTATCCGAAAACAAAAGAAAAAAATTGATGTCAAACAAGAGAAGAACAAAAAGAACATTACAAAAGGGTAACAAAAAATTAATGAATACAACATATTACAACAAAAGTTCCAACAGATGATCTATCTGTTGGAACAGATTCCTTATATGTTCAATAAATGAGTCATCTATTATAATAGGTGATGTATCTGTGCCAACAGATGGTTGACATATTGCAACAAATGGGTCATCTGTTAGAATAGTTCAAAGAAGCATTGCTACTGGTTTGATTTCTTACAACAGTTGCTCCGTCCATTCCAACAGTTGATTCATTAGTTACAATAGTTGAGGAACTATTGCAAAGCCATCAATACCAACACTAATATCAACAACAACATCAACAAGAAATAAACAACATCATATGTTCCAACACCATAAAAAATACAAACACCAAATATTAAAACAACACCAACACCCCCAACAATAGCACCACCAACAATGAAACGAACAGAAGACATAAAAAAATGATACTAACAATAAGGCCTTTTAAGTTCTTCCAATAGATGAGTTTTTTGCAAATTGTAATAAAAATAACGATTCATTCATTCAAGACTTAAAATTCACCTTTTTCTCAATTTTCTAAATATATAGGATACTGGTAATGGGTAAATCAATAAAAATAATAGATTTAAATATCTAATTTAAATAACATACAAAGAAGAAGATGAGAAGAAAAGAGCAATAGCGAACTATACCTGTAATGTCAAAAAACAAAGGGATTAGAACAGTCAAAAAACAAAGGGATTAGAACAGTCATTTCAGTCGAGAAAAGATATAGATTGGTTGATATCTAATATGATACTCATACAAAAGAGAATTCTCGGGTTGTGATTACTTTAAAGAAGAGAGAAAGAGAATTTTAAAAGAAAGAAGAGAGATAAGTTAATTAATGGCTGAAGGTGAGAGAATTTATAGAGATGGGTCTAAATATTCATTAATAGCTTTGAGGGGCATGAGGAGACCCTGAAATTGAAAAGACAAGATAAGACTACTTAAGGAGGACATTTTTGAGTTATACAAGTAATATTTTTTACCGCTTTAGTATTTTATCTTTTTTCTCTCGGATAGAAATTTTCTTTAGAATAAAAAAAAGATTTTAAAACATGTAAGTCATCTATTACAATAAATGTCAATTTTTTTTCAAAATTTTCAATGGATCAATCATCTATCACAATAGATGACAACATCTATTTGATAATTTATAATAGATAGGTAATCTGTTGCAATAGATTCATTAATCTATTTGATAATTTTCAATAGATAAGTCATTTATTGCAACAGGTTGAACATTTGTTTTTATACAATTTCAATTGAGTTCATATGTTCAACTACAACTTCAATTTATTTATCTACAACTAGAGCGTGAGTTGATAGGGTCAACTATATTCCATGATATTGGTAATGCACTCCTCCTGACCCTAGTCATCAATCGACCAATCTAAGTTGAAATGATTCATATTACCGTATTATTTTAAATACCTAAATTGGTTTATCTACAACTAGGAATAAGTTGATAGGGTCAAATATATTGCATCATGTTGGTATTGCGCTCCTCCTGATCTGTGTCTTCAATCGGCCTATCTAAGTTTAAATAATTCATATTAGATTATTATTTGAAATACCTAAACTAATTTAGCTACAACTAGGGATGAGTTGATAGGGTCAACTATTTGTATGATATTGGTATTGCACTCTCTCTGACCTGAGTCATCAATCGATTAATCTGAGTTGAAACGATTTATATTATCTAATTATTTGAAATACCTTAATTGATTTAGCTACAACTAAGGATGAGTAGATAGGGTCAACTATATTGGATGATGTTGGTAGTGTGCTCTTCTTAACTCGAGTAGTCAATCGATCAATGTAAGTGGAAATGATTCATATTACCTTATTATTTTAAATACATAAATATATTAAGCTATAACTAGGGATGGGTTGATAGGGTCAACTATATTTCATGATGTTGGTATTGCACACTTCCAAACCAAGTCGTCAATTATTCAATTTGAGTTTAAATGATTCATATTAACTTATAATTTGAAATACCTAAATTGATTTAGCTACAACTACGGATAAGTTGATAGGGTCAACTATATTGCATGATGTTGCTATTGCACTCTTCCTGACCCGAGTCATCAATCAACTAATCTAAGTAGAAATGATTCATATTAGTTTATTATTTGAAATACCTAAATTGATTTAGCTACAACTAGGGTATGTTGATAGGGTAAACTATATTGCATGATATTGGTCTTGCGTTCCTCCTCATCCAAGTCGTCAATTGACCAATCTGAGTTGAAATGATTCATATTATCTTATTATTTGAAATACATTAATTGATTTAGCTACAACTCAGGATGAGTTGATTAAGTCAACTATATTGCATGACATTGGCATTACGCTTCTCCTGACCCAAGTCATCAATCAATCTGAGTTAAACCAATTCATATAAGCTTATTATTTAAAATACCTAAATTGATTTAGCTATAATTAGGGATGAGTTGCTAGGGTCAACTATATTGCATGATGTTGGTATTGTACTCTTCCTTACTTGAGTTGTCAATCGATAAATATGAGGCAAAATGATTCATATTAGCTTATTATTTGAAATACCTAAATTGATTTAGCTACAACTAGAGATGATTTGATAGGTCCAATTATATAGCATGATATTGGTATTACGTTTTTCCTAACCCGAGGTGTCAATCCACCAATCTAAGTATAAATAATTCATATTAGTTTATTATTTGAAATACCTAAATTGTTTTAGCTACTATTAAGGAAGAGTTGATAGGGTCAGCTATATTGCATGATGTTGGTATTATGCTCCTCCAAGCCCGAGTAATCAATCGATCAATTTTAATTGAAATGATTCATATTAGGTTATAATTTGAAATACCTTAATTGTTTTAGCTACAGCTAGGGATGAGTTGTTAGGGTTAACTATATTTCATGATGTTGGTATTATGCTCCTTCTAAATCGAGTCATAAATTGACCAAATTGAGTTGAAATGATTCATATTAGCTTATTATTTGAAATACCTAAATTGATTTAGCTACAACTAGGGATAAGTTGATAGGGTCAGCTATATCGCATGATATTGGTATTGCGCTCCTCCAGACCCGAGTTGTCAATCGACTAATTTGTGTTTAAATTATTCATATTATCTTATTATTTGAAATATCTAAATTGATTAGCTACAACTTGGGATGAGTTTATTAGGTCAACTATATTCCATTTTGATGGTATTGCTCTGCTCCTAACTGGAGTTATCATTCGATCAAACCAAGTTTAAATGATTTTTATTATATTATTATTTAAAATACCTATATTTATTTAGCTTCAACTATAGATGAGTTGATAGGGTCAACTATTTTTCATGATGTTGGTATTGCACTTCTCATGACCCGAGTCGTCAATCTACCAATCTTAGTTGAAACGATTCATATTAGCTTATTATTTGAAATGCCTAATTTCATTTAGCTACAACTAGGGATGAGTAAATTATTCAAACCAAATTAATATTATTAAAACTTGTCTTACTTTTCAACAATACAAATCAATCCATACAAATCATCCATTTGCAAGAAAAATATTTCTTCACTTCAAATCTCAAGTTCTCACTCTTTTCTTTCTCTCTCAATAATACACACACTAACTACTCAACATATTGTTCAACCCTTCATAACAAATCAATTTGCTTCTAATTTTTGTCTACATAGTTGTTATTTTTTGACTTTATTCTTGCTTGTATACGTCAGTTTCTCTGTCTTCATAGGTAATAGAGTTTGATAAGAGTTCTACAGTTTTTATTTTTTTCTAAAAATTAGGGCTTTTAGTTAATAATGAAAAATAAGACTTTTAGTTTTATTATATTCAACAATGGGTTAACAATTTTGAGTTTTGATGCTAAAATTGTAGGAAGAACTTGAGAAAATTCTTGTTTTTATCGCAATGTTCCTTTAACTGTCATGGTATTATTGAATGTTATTTGTGGTTTTGTTGGTGGATGTTGGTGTTGGTGTTGGTATAGTTTGAATTGGAGGTGGTGTTTAAGGTGGTGCTGGTATTGGTGCTTTGGTGGTGGTGTTGGTGGAATTTATGGTGGTTGTGATGGTCTTGGTAGTGGTGGTGGTATCTATTAGTAGTGGAGTTGGTGGTCGTTGCGGTGGAATTACTGGTGTTAGTGATTTTTGTATTGGTATTAGTATTGGTATTGGTGGTTTGGTAGTGCTATTGGTAGTATTAATGGTGGTGTTGGTGGCATTGGTGGTGTTTATGGTGGCTGTTGGTGTTGGTGTTTGTTGTATCCATTAGTGGTATTAGTGGTATCAGTATTGGTGGTATTTGTGGTGGTTTTTAGTGGTGTTGGTATTAGTGGTATTTGTGTTGACTGTTGGAGGTAGTGTTAGTGGTATTGTTTTATGGTGTTGGTGGTGTCGGTATTGGTGATGTTTATAGTGTCGGTATTGGTGGTTTTGTGGTGGCTGTTGGTGGTGTTTGTTTGTGGTGGAATTTGTTGGGGGTTTCGGTATTGGTGGTATTTGTGGTCATGTTGGTGATCCATCTGTTGCAATAGGTGTGTTTGTGGTAGTGTTGGTGATCCATCTGTTGCAACAAGTGGAAAATCTCTTTGGAGATATTAAAATAGGTCTTTAAATAGATTTCTTATCTATTGCAACAAACGTTTCATCAGTAGCAATACTATTTTGATCTCAGCTATCAGGTTGTTCATCAGTTGCAGCAGGTAATTGATCTGTCGTAACAGATGATTCATCTATTCCAACTGATGGGTTGTCTGTTAGAATTTTTTTTGTAATGTGGGATATATAAATTTATTGAAATTGTCTTACCTTTTTTTCAAAATTTATGCATACATCAATTGTATGTAATTTTTGTTTTACTGTTGTTTGTAGGTAAAATATGTCTCCCAAAAGAAAAGAAAGTGAAAGCGAATTAACTTCTGCCCACCTAAAAAAAAGCTAGAGTACAGATAGATTCGGAGGAGCTTCCTGAACAATCTCAGTTAGGGAAAAGTGAAGCTGAGGAAAGGTATAAAAATGACATTGAGGGAGTTGGACTAGGGTCTGTAGATGGTGATGACAAGAATGAAAGTGTGGAGGTACAAGAAGAAGATAAATTAGAAGAGGAGGAAAGAGAAAGTGAGAAAGAGGATGATGATCAACATGATGATAATACATCACAAATGGGGCGTGAATTAGTATCAAAATCCCAGCATGAGGCTGTCAAATATATTAGTATTGGCAGGTTTAAATTTGCGATGTCGATAGATGACCCTACAGAACTAACTGGTGATCTTATACTTATGTCAGTTGGGGAAACCTTTTGATAAATTTAGGAATACTATGAAGAATGAAAACATTGATGAGCTTTTTAAGAAGAGATATTTTGGACACTTTCTTGAGCAGCCTGAGGACCACACTACCCGTTTCCAAATGAGCATGGTATACGGTCTTCTCAAATGCAGGATCAAGTAGGTGGGGGATGATTCGGTGGGGGAGGGGGGAGGATGGATGAAATTTGGATCAACTACTCTCGCATTCCGATTTATTTTGTCTTGAAAGAGTTTGCCATAGTGACAGGCTTGAGTGCAATCATCCAGAAAAACTCTCATCAAGGAAAAACCCACAAAAGGTTCAAGGAAAACAGGAAAGCCAAACCACCACCCACCAAAACCAAAAAATGCAAGGGAAAAATAGATGTTTTATTGGACATTGATGGATGTGGATACAGAGCCAATAAGTTGTTAAGACATCTCAAAGATAAAACCATACCAAAGAAGTACATAGAGCGGTTGTGCTTAGTTTGGTTTGCCGATTCCATTATATTGGCAAGAGATGTCAATGAAGTCATAGAAGATGATTTGTTGAAGATTGCTGAGGATTTTGAGAAATTCAACAATTATCCCTTGGGATATGAAAGCTACAACTTGATTGTCAAATATTTGCTGTCAAAGTTAATGCCAAAATTATACGGCTTTCCTTGATCTTTCAAGCTAAACTTAATCATTAATTGTTTACTCTTTCATTAATTTATATTGAATAATTATTATGACTTTTTTTGCTTACTTACTATTTACATTTTTATGGCTTGGGTATTTGAAGCCATTCCTCTACTCCTAAAGCAGGTCAAGGATTACCAAGATGAGGTTTTTCATCCAAGGATCCTTAGGTGGTTGGCTGCAAAGAGCAACACAAAAATTAAGGAGGCTGATCTCTTTAACCCTCAAGGAATCAAGAAAAATAATTTTACTCAAAGAAAGATTATGATGTTTTTTAAAGGATAATGGACCTCAACTTCTACAATAATTTCAAGGATAGGTACAATGAGCTCATTAAGATAGAATCAACTCTTGGTGGACCGAGATTTGATTCCTTAGTTTCTGGATTCTGATGGGATTAAGAAATAATTAAATATGTTAGAGGGGAGAGGCCATATCTACAAGGCAAGAGCCGGATGATGGCAAAGAGAATTCTTACAAACGTGGACGTCATAAATTTTCTTACTGTCGAGATACTACTCAAGGAGGGAAAGATAAAGGTTTATGACTGCAACTTACCAGCCTTCGACGAGGACTTCTTTTTACCCACATGCAGACCTGCCTTCGACGAGGACTTCTTTTTACCCACATACAGACTGTTGGAGTTATTCCCCAACTTGTTGTAGCAGAGTAAACTAAGGGATCATTTACCAGCGAAAGTGTTGATAAAGTAAACATGGGATTTTGAAGGTCAAAACATGGACATGGAGCTTCTAAAAAATAAAAGTGCTGCCGTGTGCGGGTCGTACGAGCTTGGACACATCGAATGTTTGCTGACCAACACAAGAAATGGCCGACCCAACGACCTTTCTGTGCAAAAATTCTATGGCTAACATGCAAGAGGTCTGGGCTTATGGGGTACTAACAGGACGCTTATAGCCTATGTATAATGAATAAGATGTTGAAACACAAACATCGTAAATTTTTTATTTCAAGAAACTTCACTTTACATGTAGTGGCAATTTTTTTTTGTCTGATGAAAGTTAAATTTCTTATATTTCAATAGATTGTCTATCTGTTGTAACTGATATTCTATCTGTTCTGAAAGATAGTTTATCTGTTGCAATAGGTTGGTCATATGTTGCATTATGCCGATGTTTCTATCTATCTGTTGCAACAGTGGGAAGACCTGTTTGATAATTTCTAATAGATAACCTACACGTTACAGCATATGTCTAAATCTGCTTGATATTTTTCGACAAATATCTCGTCTGTTTAAAAAAATACCTTATTTGGTGTAATATTTGAATCTTGTATTCTATTTCAATCAATAAGTTCAAATATAAGGACAAAATAAAATTCATAGATAAAATAAAATAAATCGAAGCCTTCTTAAATTACATGAAATAAATCAACCAATAAATAAAATATAAAAAATTGTTATAGATACAAATCTCAACTAATAAATCAACAATTTAAGTTTTGATGCCGACAATTCATAAGGAGGGGTGGGGTTATATTACTTTGATAGACTCAAGCTATAAAGATCTACTCGATATTGACAAGTTATTCTTCATCCGGTGCTATGGAATTCGTCTTTGGTCATTGTGGATCTTTACTATTGCTTGCGTACAATTTATGCGCTTTCGCTTCTCCATATATCCATAGAAAAAGTACCATACTGTCAATGTTATTCAGCAGTAGCTTCTACTTTGACAGCCACCTAAAAATCTAGAATTGTCAATGCTAATCACAGAGAAAAAAAAAAGAAGAAAAAGGATAACTCATCTGTTTTAGCAAACAAATTATTTTTCTATTGCAACATATGGATCATCTGTTGGGACAAATTAAAACATGAGGAAGACATGTATTATAATTTCCAACGAATGAACCGTTTGTTGCAACATATGACTTATCTGTTTAGAAAAACTGAAACATTAGGAAGTTTTTATTTAGTATTTACCAATAGATGACCCATCTGTTGCAGCTGGTAGGTCATCTATTGGTACAAATAAAAATGGTACATAGAGCTGTTTGATTTGATAAAATAGATAAGTCATATGTTGTAACAAATATTGTATCTAATGCAATAGGTTAGTCAACTGTTGCAACAGATATATATATCTATTTGATAATTTTCAGCATATGTGTCATCTGTTGATACATATATATATTTATTTGTTATTTGGAATAGATGTTATATATTCACCTTCTTGAGCTCATACTGCTCTCCAGTGGGCTTTGTACATTGCTTAATAGAGCAACACAAAGACAGCGAAGCTATTATTTTGATTTTTTGGATTCTTGATAATACCTTGGAAATTACTTTCCTTCTTCTCTTAGACTTAATCTCTAATGGAGTAGATGGATATGAAATCCTCTTTGATGGAATGACACCTATCTTAGATGTCAATTACTTTATAGAAGCAGTTAATGTATTAATAATATTAATCACTACATCATATTTTGTCTTGCAGTCTTGACATTTGCATGCAAAATATTCGCTAGGAGGGGCAAAAATGTATAATAAGTATGATCATACTCACAATGGTTTGTTTTAAAAACAGTAAGAGGAGCATCATTAGTGCCAACAGCAGCACCACTACCAACACTAACAACTCCATCACCACTAACACCATCAACAATAACATACCCACCCTTCAAAATTGTTTTTCTTGTGATGGTTATTGCTCCAAATAATTCCATTTTTATTCTGTCAATGACCTTGGGGTCCAATAAAGTTTGCACAGATGGTAAAGTGGGAATAAATGGAATCTTCAACTCTCGATTGGGCGGAACAAGCGACGGATGCGCAATCTAACGAAAATCAATACATATATTAGAATGATGATTAGATCATTCAAAACAATCATTAATTAAAAAAACATAATAGGAATTAGACTTATTGCATCCTGTGGGAGGTTGAGAAGATAAAGAATTTTTTTATTTTTATCAGTTTTGGTAAACAACCATCTCAAGATTTTTGGATAAGAAACCTCTTCCGGGTAGTTCACTTATTGTCTCAAATAAGGAATGTGTCATGGCCAAAAAATGGGAGTCATGATGGCACTTATCGTGGCGTATCTTAACAAGTAAGACTATCACCAAAACTAATACATAAAAGAAAAGGACAAAAATATTCCAAGGTAAGGCTTTTAGAATGAAGCCGAACCATAAAAGTAGTCATAACAATGCGAAAAATACTTATCCAAAATACCAATCATGCCCAAAACTAGGGGTCGATAGTGTAAGAACTACTAATAAAATCCAGGAGTCAAATACATCAGAAAAATAACCACAAAGCAATAATATACCTCTCCAAAAACTAATAAATACATAACTACTATAGAAAGATACAGGTAAACTTTGAACGCATGAATGCCCAACTGATACCTTGAAAGATCCAACAATCACCTTATTCAAGCAAGTTGAGGTGCACTCAAGCTAGGACCTACACCAAAAGGGCGCAGCAGGCATGAATACGGTCCACTTGTACTCAGTAGGTATCATAGACCGACTAAAAAAAGTAGTAAATAAAGCATACAAAATATACACTAAGGGACATCACCTGCAATCAGAAAATGTCCCACAATGATAGCTACACCGCTTGGACTAACATTTATAATATATCACATATATTATAACATTACAACAAAATAGAACACAATTATGCATTACATCACACATAAGTAGAACCAGAGGGAACATGCGTATACAAAATCATCAAATACAAGTAAATAAAGATAAAGCAATTACATAAATGTCAATACAACACAATATAAACACAATAAAGTAAGCACAATGTATATGATGATGATGATGCACAGGGTTATCGCACAACCTCCGAGATCATCATACAATCCCCATATACACCTACAGAGGCAAGCCTCCCAATGCAGGACCCATGGGGGGGTTCGTAGACCTGTATACAATGCACATATATCATATCTTCTTTTTGGCACATCCCTTAGAAATGTGTTATAAGTGTTGCCAGTGTTACTCAGATGTTGTCATGGTGGTAACAATATTTCGTGAATGAGTATGATTTGAAGATGTAAGACTCATAACCAATCACAATAAGTATTTCCAAAAACAACTAGATGATATATTTACACAACCAACCACATGATATATTTCCATGACCAACCATAATGATATATTTCTATAACCACGGGAGCGAATATCAACTCATTATTTTCGTTTCATCCATGAATTTTCACATGTCTCATACTCCATTAAAATATGAATATAATCACAATACATAAATGGTGCCACATTAAGCATTTTAACAACACAATACAATTATTCACATGTGTTCAAGGCTATCAATGTCGCATAGGACTCCACACGGTCACATATATCACATAATATCTCAATTTCAAAAATTACTTCACATATAGGCCCGCACATGGGCACAGCACATAGATAGATATTTTTCATGATTAGTTCCCACCCTTAACATATATTTTATACCATCATTTACTGCCCATCCATGTGTTAAAGAGTTAAGCCATACCTACCTCAAAAGCAAAAATCAGTTCGCTACACTTCGAACCCATGACCTTACTTTCCACGAACGATCCCAAACTCCACTAGAATCATCGAATATGAAATCCACGCATCAAAATAAAGAAACAATACCAATATTGACTACTTTTGGTTCGGAGTCAAAATGGACCCCTGTAACGAGTTTCCGATAAAGAAGGGAAAAATTAGAACTTTAATTCAAATCCGGATTAAAATCAAGAATCGAGATTGTTTTAAGGGTTAAATTTATGAAAAATAGTAATTAAAAAAAATATTATTCAAGAAAAAACAAGTTAAATTGGGTTTAAATTAAGTCCTAAGATTTTTTTTGGTTTTGAGAAATTAATCAAAAAATTACTAAGAAAAGGGTAAATTCTTACCTTAAATCTGTAATAAAATCAAGAAATAGATGTTAATCTAGCTATCCAAGCTTCCAAAAGCTTCACTTTTAGCCTCCCACACTATTTTAGTGTTTAACTCTCAAGAGGTAAGATGGAAAATGAGCAAAATGGGCCAAAAAGAGGTGAAAAATCTGCTATTAATTTTTCTGCAATATCAATTTTTTTGTTGATCAGACTTCGACGACTTCGATGGGGTGTCTGGGATTCATTCGGAGTCTGATACATGCAAATGAACTATACAATCATACCAAATTTGATGTTCCGGATGCGATGGCGATATCAGATTTGCAAAAAGAATATCATTTTCACAAAGTTTTCTCTCGAAACCTGAAATTATAATTTTTCAAGCCGAGCATCGAAATGAGATTTAAAAGCCATAAAATCATACCAAATATACTAACAACATAAGATTGATATTCCGAATGTGCTGGTGAAGTCGGATTTTTTATCTGAGGTCGTTTCGATCAAATGTGGGTTCTATACCAATATTTTCAATTTTTCAACTTTCAGATCAATAGGTCGAAATGAGCTCGGGTGCATCGGGACCAAAACCAAAGGTCTACCTAGTCTAAAATAGATATTTTGGAACTTCTGGTTTAGTCCGTTCGGCCATACATTTCACGAGTCAAAAAATATCCCCATAAGTCAAAAATAAGGCTCTCGAAGCCATTAAAAACCACAATATCTCCTAAATGGTATCAAAATACATCAAAAACAATTCCAATCGCCCCCACACAAAAGAAATACCATAATGCAACTACTAAGAGGGGTAAAATAGTCAGATAACAAAAAATTATAAATTTTACGTATTTTGTCAGATTTTTAGTTCGTTACATCATCCACCACTAAGAATTTAGTTTGTCCTCAAACTAAGGCAAAGAAATACCTAAATCAATGAAGAGCTGAGTATAAGAACTACGCATATCAGACTCACCTTCCCAAGTAGCCTCATTTATAGGTCTATATCGCTACTGAGCCCTAACTATAGGAATAACTCTAGAGCAAAAACGCCTAACATCCCTAGACATAATGGGAACTAACTTTTCAACAAAGGACAACCGCTCATCTAACTAAACTGACTCCCAATGAATAATGTGAGACTCATCAGGAATGTAGAGACGAAGAATAAAAACATGTAAAGATAGATGAATAGCTGATAGATCAGTGGGTAAAGAAAACTTATAAGTCACATGACCAATAGTACGATGAATCTCAAATGGATGAATTTACTTGGGTCTATGCTTTCCCCCTTTCCCAAACCTCATCACTCCCTTTATGAGTGAAACTCAAAGAAAAATACGATCACCAACACCAAATCTTAAGGTACGAAGTCTATGATCAACATAGCACTTCTGCCTACGCTGAGTTGCTCTAAGTCTATATTGAATGACCCGTACTCTATCCAAAGAATCGTGAAGCAAGTCTGTACCTCTAGGTCTTATCTCTGAAATACCAAACCAACCCATTAGGGAGCGACAACACCTATTATACAACGCCTCAAAAGGAGTCATATCAATACTGGAACGGTAGCTATTATTATATTCAAACTCTGCTAAAACTAAATATTGCTCCCATGGGCCACGAAAATCCATCATGCATGCGTAGACCATATTCTCTAAAACCTGGATAGTCTGCTCTGACTAGCCCTCAATCTGGGCATGAAACGTAGTGCCAAGATAAACCCAACTACTCAACTTATCCTAAAAAATCTTCCAAAAGTGAGATGTGAACACAGGAGCTCAATCTGAAATAATAGACACCTGCACACTATGAAGACACATAATTTCATGAATGTAGATACTGGCCAACTCTCAGCACTAAATAATACCCGAATTGGAATAAAATATGATGATTTGGTCAATTGATCCACGATGACCCAAACACTGCAAGAATCATAAGATGTACGAAGGAAACTAGTCACAAAGTCTATAGTTATTTGTTCCCACTTCCACTCAGGAATGGGCAACCTCTGAAGTAATCCACCAGGTCTCATATGCTCGGTCTTTACCTACTGACTACATAGGAAATGAGCCATAAAAGCTACTATATATCGCCTCATACCACCTCATCAGTAATGCTTCCTCAAATCACAATACATCTTAGTCACACCTGGATGGATAGAATATCTGGAACAATGGACCTCCTCCAAGATCAACCGAATCCAATTACCCACTCTTGACACACAAACTTATCTCCCAATCCTCAAAACTCCATCTGAATCAAGTGGGGCTTCCCTAGTCTCCCCACTTAATATCTTATCTCGAATCAACCTCAATCCAATATCGTAAAGATGATGGGCTTAAATCTGCTCCATCAAAGAAGATCTAGCCTCCATAAATGCAAAAATATACCTAGGTTTTGAAATATCAAGTCTAACCATCTGGTTAGCTAAAGATTGAACTTCTAAGGCCAAAGGCCTCTCTTGGGTCAAATGATGCACCAAGCTACCCATGCTAGTCGACTTTCAGATCAAGACATCCACAACCCCATTAGCCTTGCATAGATGGTAGAGAATAGCCAAGTCATAATCCTTAAACAACTCAAGCCAATAATGTTTCCTCATATTAAGATATCACTGGGTAAAGAAGTCCTGAAGGCTAAGATGATCTAAGAAGAACACACAATGGACTCCATACAAATAGTGCCTCCATAACTTCAAGGCAATCATAACTATGCACAACTCTAAATCATGTATAGGATAAGTCCTCTCATGAGGCTTCAACTAAAGAGATGGATATTCAATCACCTTTCCCTTTTGCATCAACACAACACCTAACCCAATACCTGAAGCATTACAAATGACGGTAAAACCCACGCCCTCCTTAGGCAAAGTCAAGATAGCAGCCGAAGTTAATAAATCCTTATGATTTTGAAAGCTCGCCTAAAAAGCATCAGACTATTGAAAGGAAATCTTCTTCTGGGTCAACGTGGTCAATGGAGTTACAATTGATGAAAAAACTTCAACAAAATACTGATAATAACCTGCCAAGCCAACAAAACACTGCGAAGCAGGTCTAGCCCGATCATGAACCGTTGTAACCTTGGTTGGAGCAACCATAATACCTTTCTTAGTTACCACATTATACAAGAAAGAAATAGGCTTCAACCAAAACTCACACTTAGAGAACTTAGCATAAAACTTCTTAACCCTCAATCTCTAAAGCTCAATACGTAAATGCTCCAAATGGTCAACCTTACTCTAGGAATAAACCAAGATATATCTTTAAATACAGTAACAAAGAAGTTGATATACGATCAAAACGCTAAACTCATCAACTCTATGAACACGATAGGGACATTGGTCAACCCAAAAGACATGACCAATAACTCATAATGACCATATCAAGTCTGAAAAGTTATCTTGGAAATATCCAAAGCACGAATCCTCAATTGGTGACAACCAAACCTAAAATCAATCCTTGAAAACACCGCAATAACCTGAAGCTAATCAAATAAATCATTAATGCGTGGAAGAGGATACTTATTCTTAACCATCACCTTATTCAACAATCGATAACCAATATGCATCTCCATAGGCCTATCCTTTTTCTTCACAAACAAGATAGGCACACCCTAAGGTGAAACACCAAGTCAGATGAATTCCTTGTCCTACAACTCCTACAATTGATCCTTCAGTTCCTTCAACTCTATTTGGGCCATCCTATAAAGGAGAATAGAAATAGGGTTGGTGCCAAAGTCAACATCAATAGCAAGATCAATATCTTGATCCAGAGGTATACTTGATAAGTTCGTTGAAAACACATCCATAAACTCCAGAACAACATAGATAGAATCTAAGAAAAAAAGTGATAAAACACTAGTGTCACAAAAATGAAGCAAGTAAGATAAACATCCCCAATCAACCAATTTATGAGTCTGAACATAAGATATAATACTCTCAGGATCCGAATAAAGTGCATCCTTCCAAGCTATTCTTAGCACACTAGCCAAAGCTAAAATCACAGTCTTAGCAAAATAATCTAAGGCAACATAATAAAGATCCAACTAATCCTTGCCCAAAATAACATGAAAGTCGACCATATCTAGCACAAGCAACTCCATCAAAGTCTTACACCTGGAATAAGTCACAACACAAGATTGATGCACCCAATCCACCAATAAAGAATCACCTACAAGGGTAGCTACACAAATAGGCATGGTAAGAGGCTCACTAATAGAATCAAAACCCAAAGCAAAATACAAAGACATGGAAAAGAAAGTCAATTCGAGATTAAATAATACAAATGCATGTCTAAAACAAACAAGAATGATAGTTATGATAACAGCATCAGAAGCCTCTACCTCTAGTATGGATGATATGGCATAGCACTACCTACGACCACTAATAGGGTAAATATCCCTACAACCACCATTACGACCTCTGCTACCCCTACCTTTCAAAGCTGAAATAGGAGTAGCTCTAAACATACAGTGGTGATAATCCTTGGCCAGATGGAAAAACTTAACACACACAAAGCAACTTCTAAACTTATCGTGATGGTGCACCATTCTGGTGCTTTCTTGAGATGCTCGAGAGGTAGATTTATGCATACCTGATTGACCCTTATACTCTAAAATATCACCCCAAATACTATCATCTGAGCATCAATCGCTAAAGAACAGGAGGTAAAATAAGTCTAGCTGGTTGAGATCTTACCTGTAGGGTGACATAGATGAGGGTTACACTCTATGTCCTGAAACACCATAATTTGGTATTGGTAATAATGGAGAAATAGTACTCGAGGTCTGAGGAGTACCCAAAACTGAAGTAGGTGTAACAAGAGGAATACCTTGACCAGACTCTAGCACAAGTGGAGGTACCATACTCAAAGCTGGGTGAAGGCTCTACATCTTTGATCACACTGGACCTAGTCGACACCATCTGCACTGAAAGATTAAAACATAACTCAGAACATAGGGTATGAAAGAACTTCACACGATAGTTAATAAAATAAGAGAAGTGTCCAAAGGATATCTTATAGCCTCTCAAAGATAGATACCGATGTCTTACTATCAATTTGTGAGACTCTATTAGACATATCATTCTTACACCATTGAAACCAATGAAACCTGGATGCTCTGATAACAATTTGTGATGACCTAAAAATTAGTGTCATGATGGAACATGTCGTGGAATACTTTAATAAGTAAGCCTATCACCCAAATTAATACAAAAGAAAAAAAAAGATAAAAATATCCCAAGGTAAGGCTTCTAGAATGAAGCCAAACCATATAAGTAATCATAACAATGCGAAAAGAATTTATCTGAAATACCCATCATACCCAAAACCAGGTGTCAATAGTGTACGAACTAGTAATATAATCCAGGAGTCAAATACATCAGAAAAATAAATAAAAAGGAATAATATATCTCTCCGAATACTAATAAAGACATAACTACTATAGAAAGATAGAGCTGAACTTTGAATGAATAAATGTAGAATCGCTACCTGAGAAGATCCAACAATTGCTCGAGTCAAGAAAGCTGAGGTGCACGCGAGTTAGGACCCGCATCGAAAGGGAGCAGTAGGCATGCGTACGGTGTACTTGTACACATTAGGTATCATAGGTCGACCAAGAAAAGTAGTAAATAAAGCATACAAAATATACACTAAGGGCACATCACCTGCAATCGGAAAATGTCCCACAATGGTAGCCCATACCGCTTGTACCAACATTTCTAATATATCACATATATTGCAACATTACAAAAGCATAGAACACAAGTATGCATTATATCACATATAAGTAGATAAGCAAGGAACATTCACATACAAAATCATCAAATACAAGTAAAAGAAGATAAGAAAATTACATAAATGTCAATACAACAAAATTCAAACACAATAAAGTAATGGCAATATATATGATGATGATGATGCACGCAGTCATCGAATGACCTCCGGGATCATCGCACAATCCCCGTATACACCTACGGAGGCAATCCTCCCAACGCAGGACCCATTGGGAGTTTGTAGAACCGTATACAATCCGCATATATCATATCTTCATTTCAGAACATTCCATAGAATAGTGTTAGAAGGTGCTGCTAGTGTTTATCAGATGTTGTCACGATTGTACCAATGTTTCATAATTGAGTATGATTTGAAAATGTAAAGTTCACAACCAATCACAATGAGTATTTCCACAAACAACTACATGATATATTTCTACAACCAACCACATGATATATTTCCACAACCAACCATATTGATATATTTCCACAATCACGTGAGCCATATCCACTCATTATTTTTGTTTTATCCATGAATTTCTACATGTCTCATACGCCAATAAAGTATAAATATAATCACAATACATCAATTGAAATACATTAAGCATTTTAACAACACAATACAATTATTCATATGTATTCAATGATATCTATGTCACATAGGACCCCACACGGTCACACATATCACATAATATCTTAATTCTGACAATTATATCACATATAGGTCCGCATATGGGAACAACACATCGATATATATTTTTCATTATAAGTTACCACCCTTAACATGAATTTTGTACCATCTTTACTCCTAAGCGTAGTTTGAAAGAGTTAAGCCATACCTATCTCAAAAGTCGAAACCAGTTTGCTGCACTTCGAACCCATGACCTTACTTTCCATGAACGATCCCGAACTCCACTAAAATCATCAAATATGAAATATACATGTCAAAACAAACCAACAATATCAATATTGACTACTTTTGGTTCAGAGTCAAAACGGGCCCCGTAACGAGTTTTTGAAAAAGAAGGGCAAAATTAGAACTTTACTTCAAAAACATGTTCTGCATATTTTTAGAAATCAACAGCAGAAAACCTAAGTCAAATAAAGTAAAATATGAGGTTCAAATTGAAGAAAAACTATTTTTAAACTTTATCGGATACATATCTTTGAAATCCAGGTTTAAATCAAAATTAGAGTTGTTTTAAGGGTTAAATTGATGAAAAACTAGCAATTATATGATAAAAATATTATTCAAGAAAAAAGAATTTAAATTGGGTTTAAATTGGGGTTTTGAGTAATTATTCAAGAAATTACTAAGAAAAGGCAGAATTCTTACCTTAAATCTATAATAAAACCAAGAAATAGATGTTAATCTACCTAACAAAACTCCCAAACTATTATAGGGTTTAATTCTCAAGAGGCAAGATTAAAATGAGCAAAATGGACCAAAAAGAGATGAAAAATATTCTATTTATAGCAGATTTTTCTGTAATATCAGTTTTTTTTTGTCGATCGAACTTCGACGGGGTGCCTGAGATTCATTCAGAGCCTAATAAATGCAAAAGAACTATGCAACCATGCTAAATTTGATGTTTCAAACGCGATAGTGATATTAGATTTTAAAAAGAAAAAAACCTTTTCATGAAGTTGACCCCCGAAACCAGAAATCAAAATTTTCCAAATTTAGGGTCGAAAAGAGATTTAAAAGTCATAACATCATATTGAATATGCTAACATCCTAAAATTGATATTTTAGATCTGTTGGTGACATCATATTTTCCATCCGAGGTTGTTCTGATAAAATGTAGGTCCCACATCCATATTTTCAACTTTTCAACTTTACGATCAACAGGTCGAAAAAGAGCTCGGGTGCACCGGGACCCAAACCAAAGATCTACCTATCCTAAAATAGATCTTTCAGATTTGCTGGCCTAGTCTATTCGGCCATCCATTGCACGAATCAAAAGACATCCCTATAAGTCAAAAATAAGGCTCTCGAAGCCATCAAAAATCATAATATTGCATAAATGGTATCAAAATACATCGAAATTCATGCCAATCACTTCCACACCCTAGAAATACCATAATACGACAACGAAGAAGGGTAAAATAGTTAAATCATATAAAATCATAAATTTCACATATTTCATGAAATTTTTAGATCGTTACATTATCCACCACTAAAAATCAAGTTCTTCCTTGAACTAAGTCAAAGAAATACCTGAATCAATGAAGAGTTGAGGATAAGAACTACACATATCAGACTAACCCTCCTAAGTAACCTCATCTACAGGTCAATATCTCCACTGAATCTTAACCACAGGGAGAACTCTAGAGCACAACTACCTAACATCCCTAGCCAAAATAGAAACTGGCTCCTCAACAAAGGAATATCGCTCATATAACTGAACTAACTCCCAATGAATGACATGAGACTCATCAAGAATATAACGATGAAGCATAGAAACATGAACAACTAAATGAACAACTTATAGATTAGGGGGTAAATCCAATTTATAAGTCATATCAATAATAGTACGAAGAATCTCAAATGGACCAATATACGAGGGGCTAAGCTTGCCCCTCTTTCCAAACCTCACCACACCCTTTGATAGTCTAACTTGAAGGACAACATGATCACCAACATCAAATCTCAAGAAATAAAGTCTACGATCGGCATAGCACTTCTGCCGACTCTGAAGCTCTCTAAGTCTATACTGAATGACCCAAACTCTATCCAAAGAATCATGAAAGAAGCCTATACCTTAAGGTCTCAACTATGAAATATCAAACCAACCCGCTGGGGAGTGAGAATGCCTATCATAAAATGCCTCAAAAAGAGTCATATCAATACTAGAATGGTAGCTATTATTATATGCAAACTCTGCTAAAACCAAATATTGCCTCCATGGGCCACCAAAATCCATCACGCATGTGTAGAGCATATCCTCCAAAACTTTGAGAGTCTGCTCTGACTGTCCCTCAATCTGTGCATGAAACGCTATGGTAAGATCAACCTAAGTACCCAACTCATCCTGAAAAGTCTTCCTAAAGTAAGTGTGAACACATGACCTCAATATGAAATAATAGAAATCCACACACCATGAAAAGTAGGTATCATAAGTCACTTGTACTCAATAGATATCATAAGCCGACAAAAAGTAGTAGGCATGAATACAGTCCACTTATACTTAGTAGGTATCATAGGATAACCAAGAAAAGTAGCAAATAAATCATACAAAATACACACTAAAGGCACGTCACCTGCATTCAAAATATATCCCACAATAGTAGCCCACACCGCTTGCAGTAATCGTTCTAATATATCACATATATTGCAACATTACAATAAGATAAAACATAAGTATCCATTATATTCTATATAAGTAGAACAAGAGGGAACATGGATATACAAAATTATCAAATACAACTAAAGGGAGATAAGATAATTACATAAATAGAAATACAACACAATATAAACACAACCAAGTAAGTCTAATATATATATGATGATGATGATGATGATGATGATGCACGAGGTCATCGCACAACCTCCGGGATCATGTCACAATCCCTGTATGCACCTATGGATGCAAGCCTCCCAATGCAGGACCCATAGGGGGTTCGTCAACCCGTATGAAATCCATATATATCATATCTTCTTTTTGGCACTTCCTTCAAAAAGGTGTTATCAGGTGTTGCCAATGTTTCTCAGATATTGCCACAGTGGTACCAATGTTTCATGAATAAGTAAGATTTGAAGATGTAAGGCTCACATCCAATCACAATGAGTATTTCAAAAAACAACTATATGATATATTTCCACAACCAAACACATAATATATATCCATAACCAACCATAATGATATATTTCCACAACCACGTGAACCAATATCCACTCATTATTTTTATTTCATCCATGAATTTCCACATGTTTCATATACCAATAAAGTATGAATATAATCACAATACACCAATGGTACCACATTAAAACTTGTATTAACACAATACAATTATTCACATGTATTCAAGGCTATCAATAACACATAGGATTCCACACGATCACACATATCACATAATATCTCAATTATTACATCACATATAGGCCCCTCACATGGGCACAACCTATCGATAGATATTTTTTTATGATTAGTTCTCACCTGTAACATGCGATTTGTACCATCATTTACTATCCAAGACAGTCTAAAAGAGTTAACCCATAACCTACGTGAAAAGCTGAAACAGGTTCGCTACACTTTGAACCCGTGACCTTAATTTACATGAATGATCTTGAACTCTACTATAAACATCTAGTATGAAATCTATGCATCGAAACAAAATCAACGACACCTACAGTGACTACTTTTATTCAGGGTCAAAACAGACCCCCAAAATGAGTTTTCAAAAAAGAAGGGAAAATTGGAAATTTACTTCAGCAACATGTTCTCCATATTTTTAGAAATCTACAACTGAAAATCCAAGTCAAATTGAGTTAAAAACAAGGTTCAAATTGAAGAAAAACTATTTTTAAGCCTTACAGGGTAAAAATCTTTGAAATCTAGGTTAAAATCAAGATTCATAGTTGTTTTAATGATTAAATTGATGAAAAACTAGTAATTATAAGATAAAAATATTATTCAAGTGAAAAAAAGTGAAATTACGATTTAAAATCAAGCCCTAAAATTTTTGGTGTTTCGAGAAATTAATCAAAAATTACTAAGAAAAGGGTTTATTCTTACCTTAAATCCATAATAAAACCAATAAATAGATATTAATCTAGCTATCCAAGCTCTCACAAGATTCGCTTTTAAGATTCCACACTATTTTAGGGTTTCATAGTCAAGAGGCAAGATGAAAATGAGCAAAATTTGCCAAAAAGAGGTGAATAATCAATTATTTATAGCATATTTTTCTGCCATATCAATTTTTTGGTTGATCGGACTTCGATGGAGTGCTTGGGATTTGTTTCGAGTCAAATACATACAAACAAACTATGCAAACATACTAAATTAAACATTCTAGAGGCGATGGCGATATCAGATTTTCCAAAAAAATATTGTTTTCACAAAATTGACCCCCAAAACTCAAAATCATAATTTTCCAAATCGAGGGTCGAAATAAGATCTAAAAGCCGCAAAATCATACCAAATATGTTAACACCTAATATTGATATCCCGAATCTTCTAGCAAAGTCAAATTTTCTATTCGAGATCGTTTTGATCAAATGTGGGTCTCACACCCACATATTCAATTTTCTTACCAATCAATAGGTCGAAATGAGCTCGGGTGCACCAGAACCCGAACCAAAGGTCAACCTAGCCTAAAATTAATATTTCAGAGCTACTAACATAGTTTGTTCAACCATAAATGTATAGCCCCGAGTCTGTACCCCAGATGTTACACAGATCTTATTACAAATAATCTTATTACTAAAATAAATGCAGAAATTAGGTTGAAGTTGGCATAAGGTTCACAACTAAAAACAAATACTATATACTGATAAATGAACACAGAAAAATGAACATCTGTCTGAAAGCCTCTAACTGTCTGAATATAGAGTTCATGGGACAAGTCCCTAACTAACTCTAACTACTAAAAGAAATTAAACACTGAAATAATGAAATGATAGAATAACTTTGTATTCGAACTATGAGGACTCACCACTAAGTTTGCTACTAATAGATTGGGTTTATAAGTGCGTTCAGGAGCCAATGCATTGGAACCTATGATATAAGACGTCATAGCACAAAAAAAAGTTATGCGTCAGTACTTTGAATGTACTGATATGCTAAGTGAGGTAGGATGATATTCATGGATTCATATGCATGAACAAATAACTAGCTGAGTAACATGAATATAGCTGAATGAGATACATGTATAATTAAAACTGATGAAACACTAATTATGTAATATTGTGCACATATCTACCTATACTATGTCTTCTGCTAATTTCTATACTTAGCTGAGTGACTATATCTGACAGTCCTAATTTTGTAGAACTGAAATGAGTTCTATACTAGGACAAAAACATAAACTGTGAGAGATAATCATCTAACAGGCATGCCCCTCTCTAAACTAATTGGGATCCAAGCTGTAACTCCAGCTAGAAAGGTGTCAGTGTCATACCATGGGTAAAGGAAAGCTAAAGAGTCACCCTCAATCGGGAAGGTGCTTTGAATGAGAACGGTGGTACCCTCAACTGGCAGGTAAGACACCTCATCAACCCTCAATCTGTAAGGTTGATGTCTCAACCTATGATGGCTATGTAGTTCTGGAACACAAGGACTGTTTCTAAGGATCACACCTTCTGCTGGAAGGTGAGTTCCCATCCTTAGGTTCACTCGATGCTGAATCCTACTCCCAACTGAAATAGATACTGAACTGATTTTTAAACTGTACTAGGCTAGAATGAATTATTACTGATCGTGTTAACTGACTGAACTGGACTGAGTTCACTTAATTCTGAATTGATCACTAAACTGAGATCGTGACTAATTACTAAGTACTACTATTCGTGATACTATTGATAGTGTTTTGTAACTACTATAGCTCTAGGTAAACAGCTAGTTTTTTTGGTATTGAATACCCCTAGGACTCGATAGCATGAGAAGTAAAGAATAACATAAACTTGAAAAGAATGACAATATTCAGTTTCTTATGACTCATTCATAGACAATTTTATCAAACATTTGTAAGATATAAGCTTGCACATATGCTAGCATTTCATAATTTTCACCTTTAATTCACATGACCAATTTGTAAAGAACTTGGGGATCACAATCTATAGACGATACTAAACAACATATAGGCATCATATTATAAATTCCAATTTGCAAATCAAGGGCTTTTAACATGAATTCACATGATACTACACATATGATAAATAATTTCACATGAAACTTTAAATAAACCATGGATTAGAACACAATTTACCACATTATCATGAGTACACTCAAATCCAACATGGAATTCATGAAATCAATTAACTTGTAGTTTAAAAGAGTTTCTTAAACTCCAAGGTTGGAAGGAAACCTTTGGATGAACACTTCACATACCTTGGTGCTTGAATTAGTGAAGAGTGATAGTGCATTCTTGAAGCTTGAATTGAAATTAGATCCCCTTGGGTTTTATTCTTAAGAGCAATTTGAGAAAAAATGAATGTTTTTGCCCTAGGAGTGATTAATTTTGTGTGTTTGGGGCTAAATAAGAGTGTGAAAATTACAAAAATACACTCCTAGATGCGTACTTTTAATGACTTAAAACATGCTCAGTGACGCGCAGCCCAATATGTCACATTGATGGGGTTGATGCGATAGCCGATGCGGCGTGTCAAGTCCACATTGGCTTACTGGAAATTGGCAATGGGAGCTGGGAAAAAATGAATCAATGTGATAGGTTATGCGATGTATTGCGATAGCATTGATCCACTGGTTTGGACTACCAAACGTAATTCAAACGATGTTTGAAAATTCCAAAACATGTCCGAGAACACCTACTGACATACCTGATCATGAATCAACATAAAAATTGATACTTTAAGGTCTTCAGGGTCGGAAAAAAGAATCGCCAACTTATGTGGCTAAAAAAATAATACCAAGTGTAAACACTTAGCTGAAATTTCTAATTATGGGACCCCTTATCAAGCTCTAAGGGCTGAGTTAAGCTTAGAATTTTTGTGGGGTCTTACAATTTCTCTCCTTGGGAACATTAATCCTCGAATGAGACTGACTAAGCTAAGAATATTGATCAGCTGAACTTGCTTACTAAGCATGCATAACTAAAGCATAATTTCATGGCAAAAACTATTGATATACTGAATTTTTGTACTAAATATACATGACTGAAGCATGACTAAATTCTGAGGAAATGACATATGACTGGGGTGTTTAATGAGGGTATGCGTGATATGAGAATTCCATGCAACTAAACTGATATCTAATTCATACTAGAAATATGAATATGGAACTGAGAAAATTTATGAAAAACTATTACCTTCCGCTGAATCTGAGTTTGCGGAGAAGAGGTGAGGATACTTAGTCTGCATATCTGCTTTTTATGACCCGAGCCAGGGCCCTAGTCATAATGAGCATCCCAAACCATAAAGGCCCAGGCGCTCTTCTAAATCTAGTAATCATCCACAATATTCATATAATATAAGAAAATTTGTTGAAAACAATACAAGATGGAACCATGGTCAATCTTATAATCTTGAACAATTTAAACAGGGAAATTCTTAATATTCTAAACATATGACAATCGTCTGCGAAATCTCTAACATTAAAATAACCATCATAAGTTTGAAACAAACTAGGACAAGGCCCCTAGTAGACCATAAAAGAAAGAAACAATGAAATCTGAAAATTCAGTCTTCCGGATTAGAGAAGACTCACCAACTGCAACTTCGGACAAGTCAATCTACTGCTTAACGTGACCCCAGGACTTTGTCTCAGAATCCTAAAATATAGGGGGTCAATACAGATGTATTGGTATGCAGATCAATCAAAAATTATTCTTTTATATAAATAAAATAGTTGAGAGTAGGTCATAAAATATCATGCATGATATGGTTCAAAACACATGGACACTTCTTTGATAATCATAAAACATTCTTGTCAATGCAGTTTCTGATATTTGTATTACTTCTGAGTTACGTGGTCCACCCTACAATTCTACAACCCTACTGGCTATATAAAGTCCGCCATTGACTCAGCAGGGAAACCCCCAATCTAAGTTTGCCGCAAGGGTTGGAGTTTTATATTTTGATACGCCATAGGGCATTGGGCTAGCGTATAATCCCTCTAGGGGACATAATAATCTCATACCGAAAAACCATGGTTTCGGGCAATGAGTTTTTTAGACTCGTGCTTTCTTCGGGTAACCACCTAACATCTTTTTATCCCCATTTTTATCCTTTTCTGAACTTGTATCATTCTAAGTTTCAAAATTTATAAATCTGACCGAAAATATACCTTCTGTTCTATTCTGAATTACCATGGCATTATCTGGTTGATGTCATCACACCAAGACTTGCAAGCATATTTCTGAGCCATAATATATCATACATGATTCGTTCATTAAAACACAATTCATGTATGATACATTATGGTTTCGTGTCGACGCGATGCGTCATGATTCCATCGGCTTACTGCCTAACCCAAAAAATGCCATAAATTTTTGCTTGGTTATTGGATTTTGGTAAAATTGGTATCGTAGGAAAGCTACTTAACTTATCTATAATTTGGTAGGTCTTGAGCTACGAAATTCTATGTGTATCAAAAGTTATACACGTTCCAAGTAAACCCTCGTAGGATCTAATATCCAATTTTGCATGAATGAGAGATTCTTATCTTAACTTTGCTTTAGGCCATTTCTATGAACATTTTTTACCTCATAATCACTTCATATACTAGATGAGAGATCACGACACATGAATCTAAACATAAGCCATAGATTTAGAGCTTACATACATAGAACGACGATTCAATTTCTAGCTAAAAAATGTGGGGCCTTATATTATCTCCCCCTTGGGATCATTCATCACCGAATGATAGGTAGGGACTTTTGAGGATCTAAAAGTGTAGAATAAAGAACGTAATCTCACATTGAATATTTTTCCTCAACCTAACATACAAAGGCATCAAACGAGTTTCATGGTATCCCCGAGTGAAACGTGAAAGCATGAAATGTGGGATAGTGAAACTTTACATAGGGATGATCTTGCACATGAGTTATATGAATCATAATCATCACAACACAAGGCAGGGGTCTCTTGGATGATCATAGATTGATTGATATTGGTAGTAATAATGAAATAAGATTTTGTGGAAGATAGGATTAGAAGCATTCTCTACCTTACAAAGTACCGCCGAATAGACTTAAGCTTAGAGACACGAATCGCCTACACCCCAAACAATAAATAGCATACTTCACACTCGCCAACTTATAATTCTCCAATCACCCATCTAGCCACAAGAATTTGAGTCCTACTACTTAGTACTACTATGTTGAAGCCTAATTCGAAGTTAAAAGGTGATAACTTAAACTATAGGACCCTATACTTTACACTTCAATAAGAACATTGCCTCACATTATCACTATCATCAAACACTCTCGGGTTTTAATTTAAGGAATATTAACCATATAGTTCATGGGTTGAGTTTTCATCAATCACAATATTCAAGCCTATCATTATTACACCCACTTCATGGATTTCCACTACTAAAACCAGCAAATTCAATTACATTCACAAAGATTTTCACCATATATCTCATTCCTAACTATTTCTCATAATAAAAGTCCATCCCCTTCTTAGCTATTTCACACAACAAAATTTCATCTCCTTCCTTTCCCTTTCACTTATAACCTTAGCTCGAGAATTCACATCAAATTTTTTTCACCTTCAAGAACATCTACTCCCCTATCTAACACATCACCACGCTTCCACATCCACCATTATACTGTCATACAGAGGGTCATTATGGGACCTGAGCATAAATGTCATGAATGGAAGTAACACTATTAGACCATAACTTACACTTGTTGCACTGCTTAAAGAGGTGCATTAAATGAAGATATTATAGAATAAACACGAAGTTCTCCATATAACAAGTCTCTAGATCATAAGTAAAGAGTCGTTAGGAAGACATAATACTGCATGAATTCTTAGGATAAAGCACAGTGAGAAACATTGGTGTACATATCAAGATAAGACAAGGGAAAGGTACCCTCCTAGACTCAGAAATCAGTAAGATAAATTGGGCACCCGACGTATTTAGCGATGTGACACATCGAGATCCCGTCGAGACATTAGTTTGGCCAACGCGATTACCAATACTGCACATCGATATCGCTTTGATCCGCTGGTTTGCTCACTCAACGTATCTCAACCATGGTCCGAAGAATCCAAAACTTTCCCATAGCAGCCCCTTTACGCTCTTGAACATGAATCAACTAAAAAATTTATGTCTTGGAGTAGGAAAGATCAATTTGAAAATCATGAAAGCTAAGAGCTCAAAATATGGCTAAGTCTTCTAGTACTTAGAAAAAAAATTATCTCTCCATACATGCAACAAAGAGTGGTATTGAGTAGAGAATACTACGGGGTGTTACATTACAACTATGACAAAGATTTTCGCTTGAAGTGATTGCTCCTCATTTAAGGAATTGAGATTTTTCCATAATTTTGCATAAACTTTAACACTCTAGCTAAACCCGACATAGGATGAATTGGTGACATATAAAAACATATTTTCTTAGGACCAAGCATACAGAGAGACATAGATTTTCACAGATCATAAACAACATAATATATGGCCTGAATACATGAAACACTGGATTACTGAGAGACATAATTGCTTCTATTTTGGAGGTCAGATCTCAAACCTAAGTCCATATGGAACTCGGACCATAGGCATGAATTGAATAGATGACGTAAAACCTTAGCAGGATACTCTCCTAAATTGAAGTAAAAAGATTATGCTTGAGTAGAATTAGGTTCATCATAGTTCCTTCCAGCAACTTGCCACACTGAGAATATTCAGGAACTCACTTAATTCCCCTTCTACCCCTTTGATCAAAGTTACATCCCTAGACTTGCAGACATGACCTCACATGAAAAATCTATAGCCACAACCTCAGAGCAAATGAGACATCACCATAAACTTCAACTCTAAACTCTCCCTGATGAACTATACTCAGAAGGCCTTGCTTTCCAAAAAATGCTACTCTTAACTTTCGCTATCCTCTATAGCCATCACTCTACAATTCCTACTCTCATGAGTGTACGCATACACACTCCCTATCATAAATTGGGGTATCAATATACATATGAACACAAACTCCCCTTAATAAAAATATAAAGGTACAAAATCCTTTCTAAGACACCCCCTCTAGGGACACTAATTGTAATTTCTCTTAACCCCAAAAGTCATCAACTTACGACTAACATTTTCATGGGCATAGACACCCACGCTTCTAAATAATTAACACTCCATCTTCAATTCCTTAGAATACTTGCATTACCCCTAAAATCATATAACTTGCAACTTAACAAAAATTTGTAAAACCATACCCAAGGCTCACATTGCCTAACTAATTTTCCTCAATTCAACTCTAAAGAGCACCTTACAACAACTTCCCATATTTCTCCATACTACAAATTTAAGAACTAAATGCAGGTACACAAAATACTTATACACATAAAACTTTTTCTAACAACCTGCTACCTAAGATCAACTTATTCACGTATACTCGCGTTCTTATCCACTTAACGATCCAACCATAGCTTATTTTTTTAACACTAGTTCTCATGTACACATATACCTTACGATTACCACTTAAACTTTTATAAATCATCAACCTAGGCCATTTCGCACATCACATCAAGACTACTAATTACTCCATAAAATATGCATCATTACTCTTAAGCTATTATTCTTGCCACCACACTTCACACATCAAGTTTATGTTTATAGTCTTGAATCAATCATGTACCACCAATGAAGCATGCCACATGCTATACTAGTCCATCAAATTTGGAAACCAACCAAAAATTCGACTACCTACCATCACATCCCCTCCATGACATTACTACTACACCTCAAATTCCTCTACCTATATTCTCACATAGTACTAGTTTTCTACTACTTAAAGAAAAAGACCATCAAAGGGGCTAAAGTCACATTAATGAATTAGTCTATCTTAATTATGCAATATAACTCATTTCAATCTTATCAACATATTCCAATTTCTCAAATCATACTTACTTACCTAATTGTACATCACAATGATCTTCAAAATTCAATAAACACTAATGAGTTTCTACTTACAACTTATTAACTAATCTACCCCTTTACATTCATAGTTTATAAATAATTTTTATAACCAAAATGACTATCCATTCTGTGATCCTTCCCTATTCTGAATAAATAATAATCATATCATGTATCTTCCTTGAAAGACTACCATACAATCTATAATTATTGCCGCACATTAGTCTATCATTATACCACTTTAGTCTATTACTATACAATGGAAACCCAATCCTCAATCTACGATTATACAACTAAAACTAATTATTTATGCAAATGTCTCCCTTACTGACTGCTAACTTCGTGACTACATGTCACCAACTTATGGACTATCACACTACCAATAGGCCATGTCACTTTACCGTACACTACTACTAGGGTGGAAATATAGTTCCAAAATTCTACTAAACACCATTACTCTTATACATCACATCCCCAACAAGAATTTTATTAAAGTAAACTGGATACATTCCATACCTCAGGCTCAACCATACGACTGACGCAGATAGGGGTATATGCTGAAATAAACACACTTTAATGCACTCATGGACTCCTCTCAAGTCCTTATGAAAAATCCTTAACTTTATGGACAACTCAATCAGAGAGAACCACATCACTGGGAGAGCTAGACTATTAGAATTGTATATCCTCGACAATAAAGCATGACCCATGAAATTTGAATAAGTAATGAACTTGGATAACTTTCTTATGGATGACTGTATAGTACGAACTAGAGTATGAAAGAATGGGAAAAAACTTCTAAATGCCCGGTTTCCTCTTGATGATAAGTGTAGTGCACAACACACCCATAAGCAAGACTCTACTAGACATGATTTCACAGATATTCTGGGACCATGAACCTGGCTCTAATACCACGTTTGTCATGACCCGAGCTAGGGCCCTAGTCGTAATGAATATCCCAAACAATGAAGGCCCGGTCGCTCTTCTTAATATGGTAATCATGCACAATATTCATATAATATAAGAAAATTTTCAAAAAAAATACAAGATAGAACCATGGTCATTCTCATAAACTTGAATAGTTTAAAAAGGGAAATTTTGAATATTCTAAACATGTGACAATATTTTGCGAAATCTCTAACATTACAATAACCATCTTAAGTTTGAAACAAAACTGGGACAAGGCCTCCAGTATACGATAAAAGAAACAAACCAAATTAGAGAAGGCTCACCAACTGCAACTTTTGACAAGTCAATCTACTTCTTAACGGGACCCCAAAACTGTCTTAGAATCCTGAGATATGGGGGTTAATACAGGTGTAAGGGTACGCAGAGCAATCCAAAATAATGCTTTTATATAAATAAAATAATTGGGAGCAGGTCGCAAAACATTATGCATAATATGGTTCAAAACACATATGTACTTCATTGATAATCATAAAAATTTCTTGTCAATGCAATTTCTGATCTTTGTATTACTTTTGAGTTAGCGGTCCACTCTACAATTCTACAATCCCACAGGCTATATGGAGTCCACCATTGACTCAACAGGGAAGCCCCCAATCCATGTTTGCCACAAGGTTTGGAGTTTCTGATTCTGATATACCACAGGGAACTAGGCCAGCATATAATCCCTCTAGGGGGCATAATAATCCTGTATCGACAAAACAAGATTTTGGGCAATAAGTTTTCTAGACTCATGCATTCTTCGGGTAACCACCTAACATCTCTTTACGCCCATTTTTAACCTTTTCTAAACCTGCAACATTCTAAGTTTCAAAATCTAAAAATCTGACTGCAAACATGCATTCTATTGTGTTCTAAATTATCATGGAATTATCTGAGTTGGGTCATCACACCAAGACTTACAAGTCATATTTTTGAGTAATAATGTATCATGCATGATTTTTTCATTAAACACAATTCATACCACCCAAACATGCAAATAGTATAGGAGATTTCATGTTCCAAAACACACGTCAAAACTATGCAAAAATTCTCATTCTTTCAACAAATATGTGGTGGTTATGTATTATTTTTTGACAAATCATGCAACTCTTTCACTATCAACATGAATAACCCTCTCTTTTGAATTTAAAATCATATTCAAGTCATGACATTAATCAAGAATTCCTATCATGCTTTTCATAATGCATTCAAAACAATCCATATCATATGAAAAATGAGAGAAATAATAATAAGAGAGGGATTATATATGATTCATGATCTCAATTAAATGTCCAAAGCCAATTATCATAAATACCTATATATATATACGAGTACAATTTAATTTGGCGAAAAGGCCTCAAGGCCAAAATAATAGTGCCAGTAAAACATTCATAAAGCAACTTTGTAATATAAATTCTAAAACACCTTTGAAATTTATGATTTAACCATATTTAAATGTTGTTGAATAATTTTCTTATGCCCAAGTAATTTTAGGAAAACTCCACCTACCTTATATTACTTAGGTTGAAGGATGGAACCTAGATCTTGATCCGTTTCTTGGAAATCTTGAACTTAAAGGCTTGACTTCTTGATCTTTGGGGAATGAGTTCTTGACTATTTGGGGGAGGATTTAGGGTTTTTTATTTTGAGAGAAAAAGTGAAAATAAGCAATTTTAACTTCAAGAGGCAGAAATTCTATGTTATAGATGGATTTTGGATGAGGGAAAATGAACATGGTGCCCTTAGACCTATTAAAAACTGAAATAATACTTAAAAACCCTTATATTTGCATTTGGTTTTGTGTCAATGCATTCTCAATGCGAAGCGTCATGATCGTATCGTCTTACTGGCTAACACAAAAAATGCCATAACTTTTCGCTCGGTTAGTACTTACATTATCTATAATTTGGTGGGTCTTGAGATACAAAATTCTATGTGTATCAAAAGTTATACACATTCCAAGTAGACCCTCGTAGGATCTAATGTCCAATTTTAGATGAATGAGACATTCTTAGCTTAACTTTGCTTTACGCCATTCCTATGAACATTTTTCACCTCACAATCACTTCATATACTAGGTGAGAGATCATGAATCATGAATATAAACATAAACCATGGAGTTAGAGATTACACACGTAGAATGATGATTCAATTTCTAGCTAAAAAATGTGGGACGTTACACTGCTTTTGCTTTCTAAGTACCTCCCTCAAAAAACTGATTCTGCCAAAGAACTTTGACTAAAGGGACTTTTTTGTTCCTCAATTTGTGAATTTGATGATCAAGGATTTTGACAGGGATCTCTTTATAAGAGAGGTTGTTCTGAACAGCTATACGCTCAGGGACTACAACTGCTAGGTCACCTATGCATTTATTTAGCATGGAGACATGAAACACTGGATGTACGTAAGCTAAATCTTAAGGCAACTCAAGCTCGTAAGCTAACTTTCTAAAATAGCTGAGAATTTGGTAAGGACCGACATACTGGGGATTGAACTTCCCTTTATTGACAAACCTATTCACTCTTTTTATTGGAGAATTTTATAAATACATAAAATCCCTAATCTCAAACTTGAGATCTTTTTTTCGCACATAAGCGTACAATTTTTTTCTGCTCTAAGCTGTCTTAAACCTTTCCCTGATCAACAGAACCTTTTCTAAGGTATCAAATACCAAGTCAGGCCCTACCACTATAACCTTACCCACTTCAAAACAACCAATTAGAGATCTATATCTATTCCCAAAGAGCTCCTCAAATGGAGCCATCTAAATGCTAGAATAGTAACTATTATTATATGGAAACTCAATCAAGGGCAAGTGATCATTCCAACTACCCTTAAAGTCAATGACATACGCTCTTAATATATCTTCCAAAGTCTGAATGGTCCTTTCTATTTGACCATCTGTTTGAGGGTAGAAGGCTATACTAAGGTGAACTTGGGTACCTAGACCCTTTTTGAAGGCTTTCCAAAAATAAGAGGTGAACTGCGTACCTCTATCTGAGATGACGGACTACAAAACTCCGTGTAAGCTTACCGACTCTTTAACATTGAGATTGACATAATCCTCAGCCGAATAGGAAGTATGAACTGTTAATAAATGAGCTAATTTTTTCATCCTGTCCACAATGACCAAAATTGAATCATGCTGATGACGAGTATGAGGTAAACCCATCACAAAATCCATATTTACCTCCTCTCACTTCCAAGTTAGAATACTGAACTCCTGCATAGACCCACTAGGCTTCTGATGTTCAATCTTAACCTACTAATATATTGAGAATTTAGCTAGAAACTCTAAAATGTCTTTCTTCATCCCACTCCACCAATAGACTTCCTGCAAGTCACGATATATCTTGGTGGACCCTGGATGAATCAAGTAGTACACAACATGTGCTTCTACAAAGATCCGCTGCATCAAGTCATTATACCTGGCATGCATAGTCGACCTTGGCAACGCAACAAACTATCTCCCCCTTGGGAGAGAACCTCTACTTTCTAATCTCTAAATGAATCTTTCAACTTAACTAGACTGGAATCCTTGTCCTAATTTTCCTTCACTTTGGATACCAGAAATAATTCTGAACTATTCTGAACTTGCATACTTCCCTCTGCTGAATCGGCTAATTAGAAATCTAGTCGGGTAAGCTGATGGACTTCCTGAACTGACCTCTTCTTACTATCCTCCACATGAACAACACTACCCATAAACATCCTACTGAGTGCATCTGCTACTATATTGGCCTTACTCAAATAATATAGAACACTTATGTCATAGTCTTTCAACAACTCTAACCACCTTCTCAAACACAGATTCAGGTCTTTCTAAGAAAACACATACTGTAGGCTCTTATGGTCTGCATAATCATGTTCACTGCGAGAGTAGACAAGAATGTTATCAATGAAGACTATGACAAATATGTCCAAGTATTTCTTGAACACGTGGTTCATCAAGTCTATAAAGGCTACTGGAAAATTGGTATGATCAAATGACATAAATAGGAATTCAAAGTGACCATATCGAGTTCTAAAAGCTATTTTTGGAATGTCACATTCTCTGACTCTGAGCTTATGATTGCCTGATCTGAGGTCTATCATAGAAAAGTAACTAGCAGCGTAAAGTTGGTCAAACAAGTTATCAATTCTGGGAAGTGGATATTTATTCTTGACCGTGACTTTGTTCAACTAACGGTAGTCTATCCATAATCTAAGAGAACCATCTTTCTTATGCACGGATAAAACTGGTGCACCCTAAAGGGATACGCTGGGTCTGATGAATCCCTTATCTGGGAATTTCTTTAATTACAATTTTAATTCACTGAGTTCTGCTGGAGTCATTCTATATGGAAGAATAGAGATAGGCTGAGTATCTAGAAGATGGTTTATTCTAAAGTCAATTTCCCTCTCGGGAGGAATTCTAGTGAGATCTTCGGGAAACATATCAGGGAATTCATATGCCACTAAAACTGATTCAAAATTAGGGGTATCTAAACTAGATCTTGAACTAGAATGAGATAATAGACACATCCCTTAGATATCATTTTCCTCTCCCTAAGGTAAGAAATAAGTTGACCCATAAGTGTTGAAGTACTACCCCTCCACTCTAGGATAGGTTCATTTAGGAACTGGAATTAGAAAGCCCTATTTCTATAGTCAAATAAATCATATCATGAATAAATCTAATCCATGTCGAGAATGACATCAAAATCTATCATCTCTAACTCTACTAGGTCTGTTGAAGTAACTTTCTAAGATACCATAACCAGATAGTTCCTATATACCCATCGGGCTATGATAGATTTATCCATTGAGGTAGAAATTAAGAAAGACTCTGCTAGAATTTTAGGTCTGACTCCGAATTCAACAGCTATATAAGGAGTCACAAAGGACAAAAAAGCTCCTAGATCTAGCAAGGCATAAACTTGTAAATGGTAAGCTTGTAACGTACCGGTGACCACATCAGGAGAACTTTCCTTATCCTATAGGAACTTGAATCAGTTTTCAACATTATGCTTAGTGGATGTGCTGAAAGTCAAATCACCTAAGAAAATGATGAATTTTGAAAATGAGGAGGAAAATTCCTATATTTTGGAGTTTGTCATGCGGAAAGGGTATAATACAACCCCAATCTTGAAGGCCAAGAAGCTTAAAGATCTATGTACATTTAGTATCTTTTTAAGATTCTCAATTGTTGCCAAATAAGCCAACACAAAAGTTCGATAAAAAATTGGCAAATGGTTCAAGTCTTTGAAGTGGCATGATAGAAATCTCCTTATTATGCTCTCATATTTTCCCAACACACCTATAAGATGTAAAGATCAAAAGATGGGCCAATAATTCATATCGTCTAAGTGAGGGATAAAGGATGAAGCACTTTTAAGGTATCTTGATGAATTTTGTGTAGTCAAGATAACCTAGTCATGTCACGACATTAAATCAGGTGCTTCTTGGAAGGCAACCCAAGGTATTTTTGTTGTTTGTATTTGTATTATGTGATTGGCATCAGATCTTTGCACCCATGGTGCCACAGGTATGTTTGTAACTCCCTTGTTTTTATTTGACGTATTGGGGACATTGCATGATTTTCAGTTGAGGGTGGGGCTACTTATGGGTGTTGATGTGCCCTTGTAGTTTTTTTTGTCGTGCCTTTTTTTTTCTAAAGTCTTGTTCCTAGTAGAGCCAGCATATTTAGGCGTATTGTGTTTGTTTTGTAAAATGTTATAGTTGACTAGGAGAAATACAATTACCTTAGGAAGTTAACATGTTTTAGTTTATTTTTGAACACCTCTCCAATGGTCTATTTTATAACTGTATGATATGCATTTATGTGTGACCACTGTGCATCTTGTCATGGCATTAGTACTAGTGTCATAATAACTATTGCTAAGCAATTGCATAAACCGAATGTGTAGTAGCTTGTGATGTACCTTTATTCCATGTGGGTGTGAGATACTACCTCATTCCTATTGTTCATTAAATCCAGAACTTGTCAGGTTGGTCTTGCCTTGGTTGTAGGATAGCGGTTAGGAAAGGATCATAGGTCATTGTTGATATTCGTCCACTTTTAGCCTAAATTACCTTCCCTATATGAGTGATATCCCTTGATCCCATTTTTGAACCTAAATACCTATTCTTTTATAATACCTATCACCTTTCCATTTGTATCACAATGAACTTATTTTGGCCCTGGTCTTCCTTGGACATTGTACACTTTGACTTAGACAAATAGCCTAAGTTGAGGGTCGCTATCATAAGGGTGTGTGATGTAAAGTGAGTATGAAGAAGTGTCAAAAAAATTCAAGGCTAAGTGTGGTAGAAAAAGAATGAGAAAAGAAAAGTTGTGAAAAAAGAGAATGAATGAATAAAAACTGAACCCATCTTGAATGTGCTTTAATCAAGAAAGGGAGAAATAAGGTAAAGATTGATAAGTGAGATCCCAAAAATAGTGTACTGCCAAGGAGTCTTTGTTACTTTAAATATCCTTGTGTATCATACCATCCCCAAGCATACATTACAAGCTAAAGAAATGTCCTATAGTTATCCTAACTTAGATGTCTGGAAGCTTCGGTAATGAAAATAAGGGAAAGCTTAGGGTATCTAGCATACATTGACTGGAACTTCTTTCTGAGAGTGAGTGTCTCTTGATCGTCCCTGCATTGACATGCTTGAGTTCATATATGAGTGAAAAGGGACTTCCTTGTTGTAATGGCACACTAGTTACGTTGCTAGTTACTAACTTGTTGGGATAGTGTAATCTTGGTACATACATGGTTGTTGTTGCTGAATTGATTCCATATCTTGATTCCTGTGTGTCGCATTTTTGTTCTTCAATAATATGTACAGTTGTTGTCTTTTAATTAATTGACCTTAGAGATGGTGAAGATGTTTTGAGATAATATGGATGGTTGACTGCCGAAAGTACTTTGTATCCTCTTAGTTGTGTTTTAGTTGCTTGAGGAAAAGAAATTATTTTAAGTTGAGGGAGTTGATGTGTGAGTAGATTCTAACACATGTGACGACAACCTGTGATAGGCCGTCAGAGTTGTGATAAGCCATCAGGCTCGTCGTTAGGCTTAGCCAGTTCTTAAGAACTTGAAGTGAAGAAGCAACGACAATTCTGATAAGTTGCCACATGTCTGATAAGCCATTAGGCTTCATCATCATCTGAAGACAAAACTTGTTCAAATATGAATAGAAGTTGACGACATTCTTTATAAGGCATCAGACTCCTTATAAGCTGCTACACACGTCGTTGTCTGTTCTAGAAAATACTGTGATCTATTATTTTGTTTCCATAATTAGGATGAAGTATTTAAATCATATGTTAGGGTTTTCTAATCATAAGGGGTGGAAGATCTAGAACTTATTCCAAGGGAGTTTACTTTTGTTTTTGGCTCTCTTTACTTAGAGTTCAATTTTTTTAACTCTTTGATTTGGTTGTGGGATTTTCTCTTAATCTTAGAAGAGAATCAACTTTAGACTTCATATTTTATAAGTTTAATTACTTTGAATGATAATTATAATTATTGCTATCTCTTTCATTCTAATGTGGAACTAAAACCCACAACTAGGGTTGTGGGATCTATGATTATTCTCCCATGGATTAATAGTTGGTTAGGGTTTGAGTGATTTTGGAGACATCTTGATAATTCCTTTGTTATTATTGTTATTTATTGGTTGCAAATAATAAATTCCGTCTTATGTTGGTTTGCTCGAACTGAGAAATAAACTAAAGGTAGCGAATTATCAACAAGGATTTGGGAAGGTTAAGCTCCCATCTAATGATTAATGCTGTAACAAGATCGATCAACTTGAGATAAAATCAGTATGAATAGAATGATTTCCTAAGTTCGAGATAATTAGGGAGTTCAACATCTAAGTAGGTTGAGAAACACTTAGATGGATTGTCGAAACAGATAGTTTGCTGTTTCTCACAAGTCACGAGAACCTAACACTACAGCTATTATTTAATGGGGATTAATAATCATAGTGATCACAACCCTAGAAACTCTATCACTGATTTGAACCGTTGAAATTTTAGTTTTGAGCTCTGAAGCAAGTTAAAACTTTAACATTTGTTTGATCATCAAAAACCCCAATTTTATCTTTTCGTATCATTTGTTTGAATTCAACATCTAGCTATAGTTTCAAATTAGTTTAATCGCCACTTATACTGTTCCTTGTGGATTCGACCCCGACTCCAAATTTGGATAAATATATTGACGAAGACCACCTTGCACTAAATTGATGTGCAAGTTAAGCGTTATCATATACCAGACACAAACTTACTTATCTTAGACATACTATCTACTACCACGTGTAAAGCTTATCTGGATAGCTGAGTAAACTTGAGAGAATGCTCTTTCACTATCATGTTGCCCTACTTTAGATTAATAAACTCCAAAACATCGCTTCTCTAGGAAGAACCTATCCAAATAGAATTGTGGCAAACTTCTCCTATTCCAGGGGCCCTGCATCTACGACCTTCTCTTTCTTCCACTACTTGAACCATGAGTGAGCCACATCCTATAACTAATATGTGACTAACTTAGCACTCTCACTTGTAGTCACCCCCATAATATCTCTAACTTTTTGCACCTGATCCGAGAAATCCTATGGGTTCTCATCTGACTTTTACCCGATAAATGATGGAGGGTTTATCTGGTGAAATCCTGAATTCTACCTATAGCAATATTAGCCACTAGGTTGGCCAAAATGGCAGTTAGGCATTCATTCTACCCTTCTACCAAATTGGCTAGAGTAGTGAATCCAACCCTAAATTCCGCATGGGAAACATGCGCATCCGGAGGACCTGCCTAAACGGGCTGAGGTGCTGGTTGATTTCTTGTTCTTCTTCTTTTTTTCTTGGGAGACATGTTTTCTAAATGAAATGAAGGAAAGTATTAGGCCGGTAGTATAACTTGAGCTCATGCTGACTCGCGCGATATGAATACTGAAAGAAGGGAAACTTTTCCTAAAAATGCCTCGTATCCTCTTATCCGTAAGTGTGGCGTGCTACACACCCATGCACAAGACTCTACTAGACGCGGTTTTCAGACATTCTAGGACTCTATTGAATCTTAGGCTTTGATACCAAGTTTGTAACGCCCCGAGTCTATACCCCAGATGCTATACGGTGCTTACAATCTCAAAGGACGATAAGCTAACCCATGACTAATATCTTCTTTGAGCGCTAAATAATAACACCGTCAAAATAATAATATTACTGTAAAAAATGTAGAAATTAGGATGAAGTCTCCATAACATTCACAACTGAAAACAAATACTTCTTACTGATAAATGAATACTGAAAACTGAACATCTATCTGAAATACTCTAGTTTGGAAGCCTCTAACTGTCTGAATATGGAGTTGATAGGACAAGTCCCCAACTAACTCGGAGTACTGAAAGAAATTGAACACTGAAATAATAAAATGATATAATAACTCTGTCCTCAAACTATAAGGAATCACCACTAACTTTGTTGCTGATAGATTAAGCTGCTAAGTGTGCTCAGGAGCCCGCGAGTCTGAACCTATGATATAAGACATCATAGCGCGAAAGAAAGGTATGCTAGTACTTTGAATATACTGGTAGTCTAAGTGAGGTAGGCTGATATACATGGGTTCACATACATGAACAAATATCTTACTTATTAACATGAATATAGCTGAATGAGAATATATGTATAACTGAAACTGATGAATCACTGATTATGCAATACTGTGCACATATCTACATATATTGTGTCTGAGATCGTGGTAACACTGGATACTGAGTTATGATAACTGAAAGACTGATATCTTAGTTTACTGATACTGTAATACTAATAACTGAGGGACTATTTCTGACAGTCTTGATTTTGAGAAACTATGCTGAGTTCAATACTGAGCTGAGTGACTGTGTCTGACTATCCTGATTCTGTAGAATTGAATTGAGTTATATACTAGGACAGAAACTAAAAATGTGTGAGGTAATCATCTAACCAATATACCCTTCTCTGAATTAATTAGGGTCCAACCTGTAAACCCAGCTAAAAGGGTGTCAGTACTATGCCACGGTTAAAGACAAGATGAAGAGTCACCCTCAATCCAGTAGGTGCTCTGAATGAGAATGGTGTACCGTCAACTGGCCGGTAAGACACCTCATCAACCCTCAATCTTGCAGGCTGATGTCTCAACCTACGATGGCTACGTAGTTCTGGAACACAAGGACTGTTTCTAAGGATCACACCCTCTGCTGGCAGATGAGTCCCCATCCCTTGGTTAACTCGATGCTGAATCCTACTCCCAACTGAAATAGACACTGAACTAATTTCTAAACCTTACTAGGCTGGACTGAACTGTTAGTGATCGTGGTAACTGACTGAACTAGAATATGTTCACTGAATTCTAAATTGATCACCGAAATGAGAACATGATTGATTACTAAGTACTACAGTTCATGACACTACTGAGACTATTCTGTAACTATTGTTGCTCTAGGTAAACAACTGATTTTTCATGTTTTGAATACCCCCAGGACTCGATAGCATGATAAGTAAAGCATAACATAAACTTGAAAAGCATAACAATATTCACTTGCTCACAACTCATTCGTAGAGGCATTTTATCAAAAACTTGTAAGATATAAGCTTGCACATATACTAGAATGTCATGATTTTAACCTTTAATTCACATGAGCAATTTGTCAAGCACTTAGGGATCATAATCTATACACATGATACTAATCAACTTGTAGGCATCATACTTTCAAATCCCAATTTACATTTCAAGGGCTTTTAACATGAATTCACATGATACTACACACATGCTAAATAATTTCACATGAAACTTGAAATAAACCAAGGATTAGAATACAATTTACATCATAATCATAAATACACTCAAATTCAACATGGAATTCAAATACTTTAAAAGAGTTTCTTGAACTCCAAGGGTGGAAGGAAACCCTTAGATGAATACTTCCCATACCTTAGTGCTTGAATTAGTGAAGAGTGATGGTGCGTTCTTGAAGCTTGAAATGAAATTAGATCCCCTAGGGTTTTGTTCTTGAGAGAAATTTGAGAAAAAGTGAATATTTTTGCCCTATGAGTGATTAATTTTGTGTTTTTGAGGCTGAATAGGGGTGGGAAAGTGACCCAAATACCCTCTTGAACGCAGATTTTTATTGACTGAAAACGTGTTCAGCGACACGCAGCTCGACGCGCCTCGTCGATGGGGTCGATGCGATGGCTGACGCACCGTGTCAGCTCACTGGAAATTGGTACTGGGAGCTAGAAAAAATATTTATCAATGCGATAGGTGATGCGGCGCATCGCGGTCGTGTTGATCCACTGGTTTGGACTTTCTAACGTGATTCAAACAATGTTCAAAAAATCTAAAACTTGTCTGAGAAAACCTACTGACATACCTGATCATGAATCTACCTAAAAATTGAAACTTTAAGGTCTTCAGGGTCGGGAAAAAAAATCGTCAACTTATGAGGCTAAAAAAATAATTCTAAGTGTAAACACTTAGCTGAAATTTTTATGTATGGGACCCTTATCAAGCTCTAAGGGCTGAGTTAATCTTAGAATTTTTGTCAGGTCTTATAATCAATTGCACAAATCAAAAGATATCCCCATAATTCTAAAATAAGGCTCTTGAAGCCATAAAAAACTACGATATCGCATAAATGGTATCAAAATGCATCGAAAAATTATACCAATTACTCCCACACCCTAGAAATACCATAATTCAACTTTGTAAAGGGATAATATTGTTGAATCATACAAAATCATAAATTTCATATATTTCATCAAATTTTTAGGTCGTTACAAAATGGCTCCAAACATCCAAGCCTATAAAGAAACATTATTAAATCAAAAGCATTATTGAATAAAAAAAATAAATCATATCATAATAAAAGAAATATTTATCATGAAATCCCATGAAAAAATGTATAAGTTGACTGTCTTTGGCGTTAACAGAGTCAATAAATATTTAACGGTCATTTTGAAGCATTCATAACCCCAAGTATAGTTGTAAAATGTCTCACGATCCTTAAAGATCTTTATTAAACCAAGTGGTATGTTGTTGTTAATGTCTCTCGCCCAAAGAATAGTATGTACAAACCAAACCAAGCATAATCATTGCTTGTGATTCTTTGAAAGTCTTTCACCTTTTAACTCTTCTATCAAATTTTTGTTTTTGAAGCTTGGACCAACAAGGGACACCAAGTCTTCACGATCACTTGAGTTGAATTTGACACTTTTAGATGTGTGGGGTGATTTTTTAGGTTAGAAAAGGTATAACTTAAGAAGGAGAAGGAGGATAAAATTTTAGCCCAATAATTATGGCAAACTCCTTCCAACCAAAACAAATAGGCATTCCATAGTAATTTATCCACAGTCCATCCATCTTATCTTTGTTTTCATATATAAACCTACGAGCATTGTTGTCCTACGGCAAATCAAGATATTTCCTAAAGCAGCTGTCCCTAAAATAAGAATCCAAATTTTGTTCTCGAAATATTTTTTTAAGGCGTCAAAATATTTTTCCATGGCTGACTTAAATACGAAATCACCCGTTAAATTTGTGGTACCATTGCATTGTATTCTCACGGGATAACTATTAATGCTGAAGGTTTTGACCAACTCTTCGGTGGACGGGCTACTAGCATTTGGATCATATCTTTTGAAACATTCCGCCTCTCCATGTTCATTATCTTCTGCTTCTGATTGAGATAATTCTTGTAAAGCAAGCTCATAGAGTAGTGGATATAACCTAGATGCTTCTCTTGTTCCTTTACTTGGACTTGATTCGATTTCGATTCATTTTTGAAACATATAATCTAAAAATAATAGGAACACAAAATATATTATAATTGATTAATGCATCGTTTAAAAAGGATAATAGTATATCCAACATGTACAACAGTAAAATAACGGTTAGGGTTGACTTAGATAAATATCAAAAACATTTCTTTGTTTAGGTTTTTGAGTTGACATAGAATACATTCACCAAAAGTGGCCTCTATATAGGAAATTAAATTAGTTTAGAATCGAGCACTTACTATCTCTTTAGGTATAGTTTTCTTTTATTGTAAAATATAGAGTGACCTTCGAGTTTTAGTGTCAGCACTATGAACAACTAAGAAGGGGCAACAACTTCTCTATTATTTCTTCTATTATTTTGTTCCTTTGAAAGGTGTAGAAAAATTTTAAAAGGTAACTTTTTAATGCATATCTCAGTCAAGAAGTTTTTC